>NC_133620.1:92498927-92703927 GCF_048593235.1 Sminthopsis crassicaudata | reverse complement strand
TTCATCTCCTCCTCATAAAATAATGAAGCTAGACCACATAGTTTGTGAAATCCCTACCAGCTCTATCCTGAAGATCCTCAGAAGTCATCAATTTAAGAAGTTAGGAAAAGGAAGAAGAGAAATATTACTTTTCATTAACCATGGGAAGAAGTAGAAAAAACCAGTACAAAGTCACTCGCCAAAATTATGATGAATGATAACTTTAATCAACACTCAGTAAGAGGCTGCAGATGAGAAAAAACATTTAATGAAGTAAAGTAACAATATCTTTTTCTATATCAATATTATCTAGGTTGTTTGATTTCAGTAAAGCTAACAATTAGGACATGCTTTTCAACACAAATTTACCTATCAACTTCTAAACAGCTTTTCTAAAGGTTCTTTCTTGTATATATTTTAAATATTCATTTAATTTTCAATGAAGAAAATTTTAGATGATTTGTACTTTTTTTTTAAATGGCAAGCAAATAATTCCAATCATAAATAAGTTTAAGAAACCTTAAATAAGTGCAAGAAACCTTAAATAAATTTAAGAAACTCAAGTTACAAAATGAACCAGTTTACCTGAGTTCAAATCTGGTCTCAGACACTTAACACTTCCTACCTGTGTGACCCTGAACAAGTACCTTAACCCCAATTGCCTTTATCAAGGAAAAAAAAAAAAAATGAACCTGTTTAAGATTTAAGACAATACAGAAAATAAGGGAAAATGTTATGGTCAGCAACTGAAAATGTTAAATATTTCTGATTTTTCCACCAAAACAAAAAACACAAAAAAAATTATATTTTAGTCAAATATATTGATATTTCAAGGATATCGAAAGAGAAAGTTCAGGACTAAAAATTACTTGAAATGTATTTTTTCAAAGAAAGGCAATAATCAAAGAAAAATGGAATTACAAATAAGATGTTTATGTAAATATCACACATTTACAGAATCTTGACTGGTGAAAATTGCTCAGAATATGTAGCAATGTCTATCATTCTGGGAAATCAATAATTATTACATGGTAATAAAATGAACAGTTTTAAAATATTATTTAATCATGGACAAGGTCATTGTGTTTGGAGGGACTGCATTTTATGTGTTTAATTATCAAAATAAAACATTCAACAATTCAATAAATATTTACTCAATGTCTACTGTGTTTGAGGTTCTGAGGTTAAAAAGAAACAAACCTTATCCTCGAGGATATTACGTTATACTTGGAAAATAGAATTAATGAATGTAATTAAAATATGGTTATACAATGCCATGTTGTTTAGTAGAGAATTACTAAAACAGCCATTATCCCTTAATAGAATCCCACAATTCTGATTAATCTTCCTAAACATTATTTTTTTGTCAATGCTCTGTTCAAAAGTTTCAAAACCCATTCTTTATAGAACACAATTCATAGTTTTGTTACTGTTTTTAATCATTTAGCTGCATCCAATTCTTCATAAATCCATGGGCCACAGAATGCCAGGTTCTTCTGTCCTGTACCATTTCTCCAAGTTCATTTTGTTTTAATGACTATCAACCTGATTCTCTGTCATTCCCTTTTTCTTTAATCTTCCAATGAGTCCCATCTTCTCATTATGTGATCAAAGTATTTAAGTTGCAGTTTCAGTATTTGATCTTCCAATAGATTGAATTAATGTCTTTAAATATTGACTGATTTGATTTCCTTACTGTCCCAAGGACTCTCAAAATTCTTCTCCAGTACTGTGATTTCAAAGAGTATCACCTGTGGAGATTAAGTTTCCTTACATTGCTATTAGAAAAACCAAGTTTTGATCATATGGACATTTATCATCAAGATACAATGTCTCTTCTTTTTATTATACTATCCAGAGTTGCCATAACTTTCCTTTCAAGGAGTAAACATTTTTTAATCGCATGACAGCAGTCACCATCTGCAATGATCTTTGAACCCAAGAATATAAAAACTGGCACTGCTTCCATTTTTTTTTCTTCCTATTTGTCACGATATGATAAGATCAGTTGATAAGATCTTAGGTTTGGGGGATGTGCTTGGTTTTTTTTGATGATAAGCTTCAAGTCAGCTTTTATACTCTCCTCTTTCATCCTCATCAAGAAAGTTCATTTTCTTTCACAACATGACTTTTATAAAAATGTTTTGCATAACTTTACATGTTGTTTCTTAATGGGGGCTGAGAGTAGGGATAAGGGAAAGTATCTAGAATGCAAAAAGGTTTTAAAACATATGTAAAAATATTATTTTTATAGTCCAATATATGTCAAACGAGTGTGCAATTCTCCTCTACATATTTCTACAATTATCATGATGCCCAAGAAAAATAAGATCAAAAAGGAAAAAAAATCAGAAAGAAAATAAAATTTAAGCAAACAACAACAAAAAATAAAAATACTATGTTGTTATCCACACTCAGTCACCACAGTCCTCTCTTTGGTTGCAGATGGCTTTTTCTCCATCATAAGACCACTAAAACTGGCCTGAATTACCTTAATGTTGAAAAGAGTCAAGTCCATTAGAAATGATCATATATTGCTCTATATACAATGTTCTTTTGATTCTACTCACTTCATTTTGCATTAGTTCATATAAATCTCTCTAGGTCTTTCTGAAATCATATAGAACGATAATATTCCATAACATGCATATATCATAGCTTATTCAGCCATTCTGCAAGTGATGGCTATCCACTTTGTTTCCAGTTCCTTGCCACTATAAAAAGGGATGCTATGAACATTTTTGCACATCTGAGTCCTTTTTACTTTTTTATTGTCTCTTTGCAATACAAGCCTAGTAGAGACACTGCTAAATCAAAGGGGTATGCACAGTTTGATATCCCTTTGGGAATAGTTCCAAATTGCTCTCCAGAATGGTTGGACCAGTTCACAACTCCACCAATGTATTAATTTCCCAGTTTTCCCACATCCCCTACAACATTTATCATTATCTTTTCCTGTCATATTAGCCAATCTGAGAGGTGTGTTACGGTACCTCAGAATTGTCTTAATTTGCATTTCTCTGATCAATAGTAATTTAGAGCACTTTTTTCATATGACTAGAAATGGTTTTAATTTCTTTATCTGAAAATTGTCCATTCATATCCTTTGATTATTTATTAATTGGAGAATGGCTTGTATTCTTATAAATTTGAGTCAATTATCTCTATACTTTAAAAATGAGACTTTTATCAAAATCCTTAAATGTAATAAAAATATTTCCCCCAGTTTACTGCTTCCCTTCTAATCTTTCCAGCATTGGTTTGTTTGCACAACTTTTTAACTCAAAATTATCCATTTTGAATTCCATAATGTACTCTAGTTCTTCCTTGGCCACAAATTTCTTCCTTCTCCACAGATATGAAAGTCAGACTATCCTTTATTCTTCTAATTTGCTTATAGGTATCACTAAAAAAGAGATTTCTTGGAATTTTGAGGGGCGGAGCCAAGATGGCGGAGAAGATACTGGTGAATTTGTAAGCTCCCTTCTTCCCCCATTACCAATTAGTTAAATCAGCCTCAAAAATAATGCTGGAGTGATTAAAAACCACAAGGATTAGAAGCACAATTTACCAGCTGAAGAGAATCTGGAATTTCAACAGAAAAGGTTGGTTCCGAGGGGAGGAAGAAAAAAGGCCAGCAGAGATGGTTAGGTGCTAACACACTGTGCCGATTGGGCTGGGGAGAACTCTGGGATCAGAGAAGCCACTGAGATAGAGGAATCTGGCACAGGCTGATAGCTCTTCTCTGCTTATAAAACAGCTGTTCAGAAGAGAAATCAAGCCACTTTAAAATATAAAGCCAGATTCTAGAACCACCCCAATCCGGAAGTGACCTAATAGATCTCAGCACTGTTGTGAAGCCACCTTCTGCTGCCTGAGGCTTCTCCTTGGGGTAGTTAAGAGCCTGAACAGTGGGGACACAGCCTGAAGCAACATCTAATCCACATAGTGCCAGGCTTAGCCTGAGGCAGTGGACTCTAGCAGCCCCAGTATTCCCAGAGAAGTGGAACCTTTGAAATAGGGACCACGGTTTCCAGACAGACACTTCCAGTTTGAGTACAGGGGCTTTTCACGTCAGATGCTGATATCCATTCCCCATGGGCGCTTTTACTGTCCAGCTTTAAACCTCATGGCAGTAGCTAGGCCACACAGCGGGGTCCTTCACTGGGCAACCCTCACAGCTCAGTGTACTAATCAACTCTGAGGCATTTCCAGAGAGGGGGAGGGGAACTCTCTCCCACAGCTCTCTCTTAGATCAGGCACAGGAACCGCTGCATTCATCCAGTCTGGGAGGAAGCTGGCAAATAAATAAATAAATAAATTTCTTACCCCAAGGGCAGACCTCAATAGATTTTTAACAATGAGTAAAAAGCTGAAGAGAATGATTGATGCCTTCTACATAGAGAAAGAGTGGGTATCTAACCCCGAGGACGTTAACAGCAGAGAGTCAGCAGAAAACAGCCTAAAGGGAAATGATACCTGCCCCCCATCACATAACTCTCTCCTAGAAGAGACTATTAAAAAGTTAAAAAAGGGGAAAGGAAAGAGAAGCTATGATAGAGAATAACAACGTTCTGAAATTTGAGTTGGAAAAAATAAAGAATTCACTGGAGATGCAGGGAAACAAAATTTATGAATTAGAAAAGGTTAAAAAATCACAGGAAAGTAGGATTTCTGAATTGGAAAAAGAAAATAACTCTCTAAAAAATTAGAGAAATGGAAAAAATTCAATAGAGCAAAATACTTCATTTAAAAACTCAATTGGGCATACACAAAAAGAACTAAAAAATGTGAATGAAGAAAATAACTCATTAAAAATCAGGTCAGAAAAAATAGATATGAATGATTCATTGGGAACCCAAGAATCAATCAAACAAAACAAAACAAAACAAAACAAAACAAAACAAAACAAAACAAAACAAAAAAAAAAAAAACAAAAAAAAAAGAAAGAAAAGCTGGAGAGTAACATCAAATACTTACTGGGAAAATAATCTATAGACCTGGAAAATAGGTCTAGGAGAGATAATCTGAGGATCATTGGACTTCCCAAAAACTATGATCAAAAAAAGAGCCTATATTCTATTTTACAGGAAATCATCAAAGAGAACTGTTCAGAGATAATAGAAACAGAAGGAAAAATAGGCTTTGAAAGAATTCATCAAATACCTTCTGAAAAAGACCCTAAAAAAGAACTCCTCGGAACATTGTGGCTAAGCTGCAGAACTACCAAACAAAGGAAAAAATATTGCAAGCAGCTAGAAAAAAACAATTCAAATATCAAGCTGCCACAATAAGGGTCACTCAAGATCTGGCTACCTCCACATTAAAAGACAGAAGGGCCTGGAACCTGATATTCCAAAAGGCAAAAGATCAAGGATTGCAACCAAGAATAAACTACCCAGCTAAGTTTAGCATTTTCTTCCATGGAAAAAGATGGTCATTTAATGAAACAGAGGAATTCCATTTGTTTCTAAGAAAAAAACCAGATAAACAAAAATTTTGATCTATATCCACAAGACTGAAAAGAAGCAGAAAAGGGTAAAAAGATCTCTTGAGAACTGTATCTCTGTTGTGGATATACAGAAAGTCCTCATGGATAATTTGATTTTTACTGATATAAAAAAAAGGGGAGTAGTAAAGGGAAGGGGGTAGTATCAGAAAAAGGGAAAAGAGTGATAAAAAAAAGGAAACTACATCCCAGGAAAAGGCATAAAAAATCTAACACATCTGAGGGAATTTAGAGAGGGGGAGGAACATTGTGTGAATCTTACTCTCATCAGAAGAGGCTCAAAGAGTAAATAATTGACATATTTGTTTTCAGAGAATCCTCTTTCACCTCATTAAAAGGGGGGGAGAAGAAAAGAGAAAAAGAAAAGGGGAATAAGGGAAGGGTACAAGAAAAGGCAAGGGTCTTAAAAGGACGGGGGAGGGATACTAAAAAGGGAGGGCTGTGCGTCACAAGTGGGGTATAGAAATTAAATATTGGGGAAGGGGCTCAGGGGTGTCAAGGGAAAAAAGCATAATCTGGGGATAATATGATGTCAGGAAATACATAATTAGTGATTTTAACTGTAAATGTGAATGGGATGAACTCTCCCATCAAACGGAGACAGCAGACTGGATCAAAAGTCAGAACCCTACAATATGTTGTTTACAGGAAACACACTTAAAGCAGGGAGATACATACAGAGTAAAGGTAAAAGGTTTGAACCGAATCTATTATCCTTCAGGTAAAGCCAAAAAAGCAGGGGTTGCCATCCTTATCTCAGATCAAGCAAAAGCAGAAATTGATCTAATTAAAAGAGATAAGGAAGGAAAATATATCCTGCTAAAAGGTAGCATAAACAATGAAGCCAAATCACTACTAAACATATATGCACCAAGTGGTATAGCATCTAACTTTCTAAAGGAAAAGTTAAGAGAGTTGCAAGAAGAAATAGACAGCAAAACTATAATAGTGGGAGATCTCAGCCTTGCACTCTGAGACTTAGACAAATCAAACCACAAAACAAATAAGAAAGAAATTAAAAAGGTAAATAGAACATTAGAAAAACTAGGTATGATAGACCTTTGGAGAAAACTGAATGGTGATAGAAAGGAATATACTTTCTTCTCAGCAGTTCATAGAACCTATACAAAAATAGACCATATATTAGGACATAAAGATCTCAAAATTAAATGCAGGAAGGCAGAAATAATAAATGCCTTCTTCTCAGATCACAATGCAATAAAAACTACATTCAATAAGAAGTTAGGGATAAATAGACCAAAAAGTAATTGGAAATTGAATAATATCATCTTAAAGAATGACTGGGTGAAACAGAAACAATTAATAATTTCACCCAAGATAATGACAATGATGAGACATCATACCAAAATCTGTGGGATGCAGCTAAAGAGGTAATAAGGGGAAATTTTATATCTTTAGAGGCTTATTTGAACAAAATAGAGAAAGAGAAGATTAATGAATTGGGCCTGCAACTTAAAAAGCTAGAAAAAGACCAAATTAAAAACCCCCAACCAAAAATCAAACTTGAAATACTAAAATTAAAAGGAGAAATCAATAATATTGAAAGTAAAAAAAAGTATTGATTTAATAAATAAAACCAAGAGTTGGTTTTATGAAAAGCCAATAAAATAGATAAACCTTTGGTAAATCTGATCAGAAAAAGGAAAGAGGAAAATCAAATTGTTAGTCTTACAAATGAAAAGGGGGATCTTTCCACCAATGAAGAGGAAATTAGAGAAATAATAAGGAGTTACTTTGCCCAACTTTATTCCAACAAATTTGTTAACTTAAGTGAAATGGATGACTTCCTCTAAAAATATAGGCTTCCTAGATTAACAAAGGAGGAGATAAATTGCTTAAATAGTCCCATTTCTGAAAAAGAAATAGAACAAGCTATTAATCAACTCCCCAGGAAAAAATCCCCAGGACCAGATGGATTTACATGTGAATTCTACCAAACATTTAAAGAACAACTAGCCCCAATGTTATATAAACTATTTGAAAAAATAGAGAATGAAGGAGTCCTGCCAAACTCCTCTTATGACACAGACATGGTACTGATACCTAAACCAGGTAGATCGAAAACTGAGAAAGAAAACTATAGACCAATTCCTTAATGAATATTGATGTTAAAATCTTAAATAAGATATTAGCAAAAAGACTTCAGAAAATCATCCCACTATGATCAAGTAGGATTTATACCAGGAATGCAGGGCTGGTTTAATATTAGAAAAACTATTAGTATAATTGACTATATTAATAATCAAATTAATAAAAACCATATGATCATCTCAATAGATGCAGAAAAAGCATTTGATAAAATCCAATACCCATTCCTACTAAAAATTCTTGAGAATATAGGAATAAATGGATTATTCCTTAGAATAATGAGGAGCATATATTTACGGACCAGCAGTAAGCATAATATGCAATGGAGATAAAACTGGAGCCTTTCTCAGTAAGATCAGGAGTGAAACAATGTTGCCCACTATCACCATTACTATTCAATATTGTATTAGAAATGTTAGCCTCGGCAATAAGAGCCGAGAAAGAGATTATAGGAATAAGAGTAGGTAATGAGGAAATCAAACTGTCACTCTTTGCAGATGATATGATGGTGTACTCAGAAAATCCCAGAGATTCTAATAAAAAGTTATCAGAAATAATTCAAAACTTTAGCAAAGTTGCTGGATACAAAATAAATCCACATAAATCCTCAGCATTTTTATACATCACCAACAAAATGCAACAGCAAGAGATACAAAGAGAAATTCCATTCCAAACAAATGTTGAGAGTATAAAATATTTGGGAATCCATCTACCAAAGAAAAGTCAGGAATTATATGAGCAAAATTACAAAACACTTGCCACAAAAATAAAGTCAGATTTAAATAATTGGAAAGACATCCAGTGCTCATGGGTAGGCCTAGTGAATATAATAAAGATGACACTACTCCCCAAACTAATCTATTTATTTAGTGCTATATCAGACTCACAAGAAACTATTTTAGTGACCTAGAAAAAATAACAACAAAGTTCATATGGAAGAATAAAAGGTTGAGAATTTCAAAGGAATTAATGAAAAAAAAAAGTCAGATGAAGGTGGTCTAGGTATACCTGATCTAAAACTATATTATATAGCAGGAGTCACCAAAACCATTTGGGATTCTCTAAGAAATAGACTGGTCGATCAGTGGAACAGATTAAGTACAAAGGACAAAAAAGGGTACAACTATAGCAATCTAGTGTTTGATAAACCCAAAGATACCAACATTAGGGATAAAAATGCATTATTTGAAAAAAAAACTGTTGGGAAAACTGGAAATCAGTATGCCAGAAATTAGATATGGACCCACACTTAACACCATATACCAAGATAAGATCAAAATGGGTCCATGATTTAGGCATAAAGAATAAAATCATAAATAGATTAGAGGAACAGAGGATAGTCTACCTCTCAGACTTGTGGAGGAGGAAGGAATTTATGACTAGAGAAAAACTAGGGATCATTATTGATCACAAAATAGAAGATTTTAATTACATCAAACTAAAAAGTTCCTGTACAAATAATACTAATTCAAACAAGATTAGAAGGGAATTAACAAATTGGGAAAATATTTTTATAGTTAAAAGTTCTAATAAAGATCTCATTTCCAAAATATATAGAGAATTGATCCTAATTTTGTAAGAAATCAAACCATTCTCCAATTGATAAATGGTCAAAGGATATGAACAGACAATTCTCAGATAATGAAACTGAAACTATATCCACTCATATGAAAGAGTGTTCCAAATCACTACTGATCAGAGAAATGCAAATTTTTTAAGACAACTCTGAGATACCACTACACACCTGTCAGAGTGGCTAAGATGACAGGAACAAATAATGATGAATGTTGGAGGGGATGTGGGAAAACTGGGACACTAATACATTGTTGGTGTGTGAAAGGATCCGGCCATTTTGGAGAACAATCTGGAACTATGCCCAAAAAGTTATCAAACTGTGCATACCCTTTGATCCAGCAGTGCTACTACTGGGTTTATATCCCAAATAAATACTAAAGAGGGGAAAGGGATCTGTATGTGCCAAAATGTTTGTAGCAGCTCTTTTCGTAGTGGCTAGAAAGTGGAAGATGAATGGGTGTCCATCAATTGGAGAATGGTTGGGTAAATTATGGTATATGAAGGTTATAGAATATTATTGCTCTATAAGAAATGACCAGCAGGATGAATTCAGAAAGGTTTGGAGAGACTTACATGAACTGAAGCTGAGTGAAATGAACAGAACCAGAAGATCGCTGTACACTTCAACAACAATGCTGTATGAAGATGTATTCTGATGGAAGTGGATATCTTCAACATAAAGAAGATCCAACTCACTTCCAGTTGATCAATGATGGACAGAAACAACTACATCCAGAGAAGGAACACTGGGAAATGAATGTAAATTGTTAGCACTACTGTCTATCTACCCAGGTTACTTATACCTTCGGAACCTAATACTTAACGTGCAACAAGAAAATTGGATTTACACACATATATTGTATCTAGGTTATACTGTAACACATGTAAAATGTATGGGATAGCCTGTCATCTAGGGGAGGGAGTAGAGGGAGAAAGGGGAAATTTTAGAAAAATGAATACAAAGGATAATGTTATAAAAAAAAAAAATTACTCATGCATATATACTGTCAAAAATTTTATAATTATACATTTTTTTTAAAAATTAATAATAAAAATAAAATTAAAAAATAAAAAAGAGATTTCTTAATTCTTCACTTTATATGCTCAAAGCAGTCTCATCTGCAAATCTGAAATTGTTGCCATTTTCTCTAGTAACCTTAATTCCAGCTTTTGATTCACCAGCCTAGCATTTCACATGATGTGTTTTCAAAATAAGTTAAATAAATATGACAAAGATACAACCTTGTTGTACCTTTCTTCCAATCTTAAAATAAGCAGTTGTCCCATGTCCAGTTCTCTTGACTATTGCTTCTTGACCTGAATACAGGTTCCACAGAAAAATAAAATGATCTAGTTTTCCCATTACTTTGAGGACTTGACAGACTTTGTTGTGATCCACACAGTCCAAGGATTTATGTAGTCAAAAATATAAAAGATATTTTTTCAAAGTTCCCTTGCTTTCTCCATAATCCAGCAGATGTTGGCAATTTGGTTCCTAGTTTCTCTGCCTCTTCAAAAATTAGACTTTTTCTGGTAATTCTAAGTTTACATATGGCTGAAGACTAGCCGACAGAATCTTAAACATAATCTTAGCCTAGAACTAAAAGTACTGGCTTTCCAAAAGTAGATTTCTAGCTTTATATCCCACTAATGACCTATGATAACCATGTATTCCAGGCTACTGTTTACTCACATTCCTCAGACCCCCTTTTTATTTCCCATCACGGTTCCTTTGTCCATGTTACACTGCATTACTTAAAAGCATAACCATCTATCAAGGTCTTGACTGTATCCCATCTCTCCTTAATACTTTCCATGGTCACTCTAGTCTAAGAAAAACTTATTCTTGAATTTAATTTTTTCTCTGAAGTCCAGAATACTATTGAGTGTTTAGTACTCAAAATCTTAGTGGTATCTGACTCTCCATGCTCTCTTAACTCTCATATGAAATAAATCCTATGAATTCCTATGAATTACATCTCTGTAATATCTCTCCCATCTACCTCTATTCCCACCACCATTATTGGTAATAAAAACCTTCATTATCACCCATTTAGACAGCTACTGTAGCCAACTAAGAAATTCAACTAATAAGCTCTCCAATCTCTAATCTTTAATTTAACAAAGTAAAAAATCCATTTCCAAGTAAGTGAAAATTAAAAATTACTGAAATCATAAAATGTTGCTGTTTGTTTTATAGTTAACTTTTATTATAATAAACTATATAGAAGTCAATTACTCAGGAACCCTGCTAATGACTTTTCACTGCACAGTTTTTAAAATATTTCCCCACCTATTAGGTACTTGTTGTACAAGAAAGGAAAAGGAAATAATCTCAAACATGTTAAAATTCTTCATCTATTTACATTCCGATAAAAAAAAAAAAAAAAAAAAAAGGTTATAGGGTGTGTTCAGGAAAGACAAGTACCTCTGATGTGAGGGCTGCCAACCCCTTTTCAATGCTGCTTTCTATTTTTGGTGTCCACTCAAAGTAGATGGGCTGAACCAGATTGAGGGTCAATGAAGGATCTCAAACCTCTCAGTGAATTCCCCAATTCCCTAGATGCCTATCCTAACCATATGAAGACATCCCCTGGTGGAATGGTCAGATGAGAACAGTTTGTTCCAATGGCCATTAAGACAGCCGAAGATAATACTATGGAGCACTTAGAGCTTAGTTAGATATCAAAGACAGCAGGATTATCCATTGCTTCTTTAGCCATCACTAGTCATCTTCACTCTGATCTGCCAATGGACTGTGATGTCTCTGGAAGAGAAAGTGAAGCAGACAATTCTATGAAACTTGCCTCACTTAAATCTGATCTACACACAAATCAAAAGGCATCATCCATAGCATTTTACCTTTCTTCCTTTCTCAAAGTCCTGAGGCACCAGGCAAGTGACAAGCAGTAGATGTGAATACACTAAGAGCTGTAATCACAATACTGCATATGGGCATTGCAGATCATAGAAGCATCTTCCCACTGGAAGCAGCAGTGCATTTTGGCAACCCCCTGGGTAGTCTGAGCAGCCTTTTAAGGATCACACTGCTCACCTTCTAGTATGAGGAAAGAGCTAGAAAAGATGTACTAACAATTGTCTATTTATCTAACCTTGGTCTGATTACCATGGCAAGCATGGACCTTATGCAAAAAAATGTACTACAAAGATGACTTCATTCCCCATTGGTACATGGGAATGTGAACATACTTATAGACAATCTAAAATCCAGTAGATCTGAAAAACAAATAGTTTTAAGAGAAATCTTAGCAGATATTGCAACCAAATAGCAGCCCTGAGCAAAACAAGCTGGCAAATGAATTGTCATCTTAATGAAGTAGAAGCTGGATACAAGTTTTCTGGAGTGACAGCAGTAAAGGGAAGAGCCCTGAAGCTGATATAGGTTTTGCAATCAAAACTAATCCAGTCAACAAGCTTGTATGCATAACAAAAGAAGTGATCAAGATGTTCAAGAGAATGATGAATTGGGAGGTCATAAAGTTTGAAAGAATATCTGTATTAAAGTAAAGTCCCCAAATATAAGAGCAAGAAGTGGGGAAGAAAGACTAAGAGCTAGGCACTGAACTCATTCAGTAAATATACAACAGTTACTAGAATCATGATAAATATAGATATTATGAACCTCAAAGGAAGAGAGGTTAATGGATGATGGTAGTAGAGGAAGAGCCTAAAACTGGCAACAAGAAGCAAGGAGGTATTTCAACTACTCAATCAGCACCTATATGGGGTGAAAATCAGAAGCATGAATGAAAATACTAGAAAGGATAGAGAAGAAAGGAGAAAAAGGAAGATGAGAAAGAAAAGAGGGAGAAAAAATAAGGAAGGGAGGGAGGGAGGAAGATAGGAAGTAAGGAAGGGATAAAGGAAAGGACATAAAAGTATCCTACTGATGAGGTATAACTAAATGTTGAGGAATAGATAAAGGATACCTAAATAAAATTAGGATTAATTGAAGTCTAGTGGCAGGTTTGGGGTACAAGGAGTCGGAGCTCCCCTGCAACCCCTTTGGATTTGGCACAAGGATACAAAGTTAAATGAGGTCTAGTAGCCGTGAGAGTCCCCTGTAAATGAATTTAGAGGCCCGAAAACCCAGATTGATTAAAAAGGTTTATTGTAGGGTTTGGAAGTAAGGTTAAAGTCTGGTTAGTAAAAGGTATTAGATAGAGGAAGAAATACACCAAAAGTGGCGGGACAGAGAGTCTGTGATGCAAAGCATGGTACTCGAATGTTTCAACTCTCTGCCAAGAGATGATTCCAGTTTGACTCTTTTATTTGCTTGAAGGGGCATATGGGTGAAGCCCAGGTTGATTCCTCGAGAGCCAGAACCCACCAGGTGGGGGTTGGGCTACCTAAGCAGATCATTAGAATGGGGGCTGGGTACAGCCCAAACTGACTCAGATCTGGATCTTTCCCCTTGGAATACAAAAGGGTGGTTTTGACCAGATCTTGTAAATCAAAGATCAATCCCAAAGGAAGTTGGAGATCAGGAAAGAAATCTTAAGCCCCCATCACTACCATGCACTAGTAAGTATGGGCCATATGCTATGCTAATCCCTTTACAAGTATTATCTTATTTATTCTATGACTAGAGTTAGTACTATAGAAAACATTATCCCCATTTTACAGTTAGAAAACTGGCAGACAGAGATTAAGAGACTTACCCATGATCACATAATTACTAAGGGCTTCTACGCTATTCAAGGCCTTCCTGATTCCAAACACTGAGCACTACATTAGAAGTGAACAGGTGAAGGAAGTTAGGTGATTCAGTAGACAAAGTACTAGTCCTGGTGTCAGGAGTCCTGCATTCAAATCCAGATGTTAAATTGCTTTAAAAAAAAAAAATACTGGAGGAATGATGAAATTTAACTTCATCAACTTGTCTGTAATCTTTAGACATCCAGGATGATATTCATCCTGATTTTTCTACAACCAACTTTAACCAATGTTTAAACAGTTTATGTACAATAGAAACTATGTAACACCAACATTAGAAAAGTAAAAAGGCTAAAATGGCCAAGACCATGCACAATATTGCATCAGAAACTAATCTAATTCCTTCTTCTGAACTTAGTTCATTTGGCAATGCTTACTTGTACTTTTAGAAATAGAGCTCTATAAATTCCTTATTTAAAAAAAAAAAAAAAAAAAGGAAGAAAGAAAGAAAGATTATTTTTTCAGTTGTGTTTGACTTTACCATTTGGGGTTTTCTTGGCAAAGGTATGAAGTGATTTTCCATTTCCTTTTCCAACTCATTTTACAGATGAGGAAACTGAGGTAAACAAGGTCATGGGACTTACCCAGAGATACACACAGAAGTGAATGGGCATGATCTGAATTCATTTTTTTTGATTCCAGGCCCAGAACTCTTAACTATTTCTATACCTAGCTGACTCAAGAAAGATTACGGACTCCACGTAAAGTAAAACACCAAAGGAAAAGCCTTTTAGACTTGTTCCTGTTTTTCACTAGGAAGTATTTGGAAGTAAACCCCAACAATTTATTTTTATTAAAAGTCACATGAAAACAAACAGAATTAGGAAAAGGCACTTTCCATTAGATGACTTGAAATTAAGATTTACTTAAAATAAAGTACTTAAATTTCGTTTTATTCACTTATAAATTACAGGACTTAACATTTCAGATTGTTGTTAATGCAGAAATTGCCTAATCTCACTACACAAAGAGTTTATGTCAGGAGCTTTGATTCACCACAAAGAGAGAAAAAATGTCAAACTACTTAAAAATTAAGGGATAATTCTTGGCTAATTGCATTCTTCCTCAACCCAACATTCATGAAATACATTCACTACATACAAAATTCCCTCTTTGAATCAGAAATAATTGGAGATGACAGAAGACTTATGCAACCCTTGAGAATAACAATCACATCAAGCAGATTAATCAGTTTACAGAGTTTTTTTTAGTCCCATAGTTGTAATACTATGAGTTGGCTGTTCTATACTAAATTTTAATTCTAATCTACAACTTTAATATGCAAGAAGGTAAGTCAAATAAAGTGTATGCCATAATTCAATTCATTTTATTCAAACATCCTAAGGAAAAAATGAGATGAGTAAAAAATATAGAAATTTAATGTATCCTCAAAAAAAAGTTTAATTCTTAAAACATATGGCAAATATTATTAAATATTATTTAAGATTTCACAATATTATACAAATATAACATGTTTGTAAAAACACTTATTTTTAAATTTTAGTGTGCAAAAAAAATACTAAATCATACCCTCAGACCCTCAGACCAAGAGGTCCTGTTTAGCTGGATTTACCCACCAAAAGAATTTAATGAAAGCAAAAAATATTTATAATGTTACTTATAATACCAAAATACTATTACAAAACTAATATATGCCCAAAGTTTAAGGACTGGAACAAATTGTGGAATATGAATATAATGGAATATTATTATGCCATAAGGAAATAAGAGTATTAAGGATTCAGGGAAGAAGACTATGATGAAAGGCAGACTGAATAAAGCAGGGCCCAAAAGAATAAGTAATAAATTACAATATTAAAAAGTAAAAAATCAGATCAAATTAAAGTTAATTCTAGTACCAAATAACTGAAGTTAACACACAATTCTTCTTTTCTAAAAACATTAAGTAAACTACAAAAGAGGAAAAACAATCAGTAAACTACAAATGTGGGGGGAGGAGGAGCTTTCTCACAATTATCATGGGTAATTTTGCTTAACTGTTTTGGGGAAATTTTTATCAGGGAGTGTTGTAGTAATCGTCTGCTCAAAAGGATCTACTCAAAAGGATCTGTCAAACCAAAAAGAATCAATAAGAAATCAATTCAAGCTGAACCCTAGTCATACATCCCACTTATAAAACACATTATATATTTTTGTAACATTCTAAAGAAATATTAAAAATATCTGATGTAGCAAAATTAAACTCAACCTGTTCTGTTGAGTAGATTTTCCAAGGGATAAATATTTGGATTTGAATAAAACTGGGAAGGCTGACAAGATGTTTGAGGAGCTTTGGGCAGCTGTAGTTACACTCTACATTTTTGAAATAACAGACTAAAAAACAAATCAAGAGAAACAAAGCCTGAAAGGAATTTTGTAATTTTTTTAAACAAGTTTACTTCCAAACTAACTACTGTAATTTGTTTAGAATTTAGTCTACTTTCTTTTTAACTCAAATCTAACTTGTATAAAAAACTGGAAGAGCTAGAATCAGAACCTACATTACATTGAAAGTAAAAGAAAAAATACTAAGATACTGACAACTATCTGACACAACTACCAAGCAAACAGAGGGAGAAGAAATGAAACATCAGTCTGATTTTATATTCTTGGGGTTCAAAAATTACTGCAGATGGTGACTGCAGCCATGAAATTAAAAGATGCTTGGTCCCTAAAAGGAAAGCTATGGCAAATCTGGACAGCATACCAAAAAGCAAGCCATCATTTTGCTGACAAAGGTCTATATAGTTAAAACTATTATTTTTCCAGTAGCAATATATGGCTGTGAGAGGTAGACTATAAGGAAAGCTGAACACTAAATATTAGATGCTATGGAATCACAGTACCAGAGAAGACTTGAGAATCTCAGAAGAGAGATTAAATCAGTCAATATTTCAAGAAATTAACTGCAAGTCAAATATTGAACCTGAAGGTGAAGCTTAAATACTTTGGCTATGAAATAAAAATATGAGACTCACTGGAAAAGCCCTTGATGTCGGGAAAAATTGAAGACAAAAAGAAAAGGATATATATAGCAGAATATGAGATTGATAGAGAATACCATTAAAGCAATAAACATGAACTTGGACAGACTGGGAGAGGGAAAGACAGAAAGACCTCACGTACTATAGGGTTCATGGAGTCATAAAGAATGGAACAGAAGACCAAAAACAATAACAAAAAGACAAAGGTAGGAAAATGAAGCAGAAAGTGATAATGAAAATATTTTTAATAGAAAGTATACAAATGTTTACTTTATACTTACAGAATATTTTATTTATTATTATTATTTTTTTTTTTTTGAGGCTGGGGTTAAGTGACTTGCCCAGGGTCACACAGCTAAGAAGTGTTAAGTGTTTGAGACCACATTTGAACTCGGGTCCTCCTGAATTCAGGGCTGGTGCTCTATCCACTGCGCCACCTAGCTGCCCCCTTACAGTATATTTTAATACTGTGTAATTTTTTTTTTTTTTTTTTTTTTCAGTTAAAGACACTGGTATAGTGGATAGAGAACAAGGCTTTCCAACCTGGAAGGCCCAGGTTCAAATGCTATCTTGGATGAATACTAGAGTTCTGACACTAGTCAAGTCATTGGACTTAAGTTGCAGAAGTTACATTGCTCTGCAGTGGTAGATTTTTTTAAATGCAAATAAAAATGAAATTTGATGATTACTCAAGATCATTTTACACTATTTCATCTGAACTCATAACTTGTTTTAAAATAAAATACTAATTTTAAGTCACACTTTTAAAAATAAATTTCTTAGAAAATACGACTATATGCACATATACACACACACACACATTTTAAATAACTTTAATCAGACATAAATATACTGAATAAACTCTCTGACCAGAAAATAAAACCTCAATTTTTTTAAACCAACCATAAGAAAGAACTAAATGAACCATGATATAAAGCACATACAAAATCATTGAATGCCTAATGTCCTTTTTCAATTTGCTTTTTATATCTCTATTAGGTTATCCAAAGGAACATTTTAGGACCTGTTATCTATCCCATTCCTTCCCCTATCTTTTCTGACCCCTCCCCTTCAAAATCAAAAGATTTCAGGTCCTTTACATAGATTGTTACATCTCAGTTTAGTTTCTGGAAATCCTACCTAACTGACTAGAAAACCCGTCAAAGCTAAAGATAGGTGGAGCCAGTATGCAAACAGCCCAGGGATTTGTGGGAGATGTAGTCCTACCACCTTCCCCTTCCCCAAAGCAAAGAAACATGTTCAGAATGGGATTTCTTGTACTCTTCAGACTCTGTTCATCTTTTCTTCTCCCCAAAAATTGCTTCTCACACATACTCCAATATATAATGAGATTGATTTTAAATAGGAGATGCCTAATTAGAAAACAGAGAGAAACTATGCATTCTTCAAAGTTCCCTGGAAACAGAAGCAGGGATATTTCAACCTCTAATGCACAAATTAACTTCAGTTTTACATACTCATGTTCCCCCCCTATTTTTAATAACACCTCCCCCTAACTCCCGGATAGATCCTCTCCAAACACACACTGTGTCTTAACCACTTTCTTACTCAATTTTTTTACTCAAATGAACTGAGTATTTATGCCGCGTCATTTATTAGCTTGAACTAAACTCCTAGAACATTAATCTCATATTTTTTAATGTTTTGCACATTTGGCCCATTCAATATGCATTTATAAAATATCTGCTAACGTGCCTACCATGTGCAGGGAGGGCACTGTGCTCCTCCACAAAATTGATTCAGTTACTTGAATTCAGGGATTAGTCTTTGTATCTCACAAAACATGGAAAACACAGTCTTGAACAAAATGAATGGGCATATTATAGGCTTTTAGAAATATATATGACATACTCAGTATTTTAAACTTATCACCTACAGTCATCCACGCAAGGAAGATACCAGGCTTTCTACAACTACCACAAGCTGCTGCCTCCTCAATGAAAAACCTTTGCAGGCGAGCTGTGTACACGGGCAGTCCCAACACTCTTAGTGCAGTTATAGGTTTTCGTAATTTATATAGGGTGTCCCAAAAGATTCAGTGCACTTTAAGCTAATGAAGTTTAAGTTACTAAAACCTAAATTACAATAAACTTTAAGGCAAAAACTTCCAATTCTTGGGTCATTAAAATTTGGACTTGGAGGTCACCCTGTATATAATCCTCTTCATATGAATGGACATGTGAACCCTCCATATAAGTCCTCTCAGAACTAGAATAATCAACCATCCTTTCATATCTAGTACATTCCTGACCTTCAATCAGCACTATCTCCTGAAATCAGTAAGGTTTATTAAGATAGCAGGAAACTAGGTTTTTTTTTTTAAAAGAAAAATGAGTGAAATCTTTCTGCTTGACACAGGCTATTATATTATACATTTTATTTGTGGAATGCCTAATGTATTCATATATGTTGTGTGGGTACATATAAACTCTCCATATATTTCTATTATGTATTCTTATATATTTAAGAAGAGAAATATTCTTCATACATAAGAATACATACTCTTTCTATAGAGGAACACACATGTGTATGTGCACACACACTCCTACGTATTAATAAAGGCTTACTGTATTTTAGCGAGGAAAACAACTGCTTCTACATCTGGACCTCCCAAAGTACAGTACGAGACAGAAAGGCCCGGCGGTAGGAGGAAGGGAGGGTCACAGCTCCGGGCCAACCCTTCCAAATTACGTACACCCCATTTCGGAGCCGGCCCCATATCGCGAGCGTGCCCGGTTACGGTTCTGCTCCCGGTCCTCCTCTATCCCTCAGACTAGGGCCCTGGCGTCGTCCTTGCCTTTCCTCGGCCCCCTCCCACATTAACTTACAGCCAGAACCCACCCCCTACTTTAAGGCTCGCAGCCCCTTTCAGCGCTCGCCCCAAGACCGAGTTCTCTCCCCCGTCTTCCACTCTCCTCCCCCGCACCTCCCCGCCCCCAACAAACTTCACTTTCCAGACTTGGCTGCGGCTAAACCCTGACAGCTGGTCCTAACCAATCCTCAAAGGAAACATAAGAGATGCGGCCAATGAGAGGAGGTCGGCTGAGTGGCGGGAGGCGGGACCTCGCTCAAGTTCCTTCGGTCTGGAAACCAATCGACCTGTTGCGGCCGTCGCTGCCGCCGCCTCCAGTGCCTTTGCCACCGGAGTCGAGGTGGCCGCGAAGTTTCTTGGTTACGGCGGGGCCGCCGCAGTCCGTGACCGTTGCCGAGGTCCGCAACTACCCCTCCCGTGGCCCTCACAAAAAAAGTGGCAGCCCCCGGAGTGGGCTGGTCACGCCCCGCCCCGGCTCGAAGAGGCGCCGCTACCCCCTCCCCCCGGCTTCGTCCCCGTACGTGCCTCGGCCCGGGCTCTCCCGGCTCCTTCGCCGCACTCTTACCAGGAAGTTGAGCGTTTCCCCTCCTCCCACCTGGTGGGACCAGACACCGGTAGCAGGAGAGCTCTGCGGGGCGCGGCCTGAGAAAGGCCCGCTTGGGGGCCGGGGGCTGTGGCTGCGGGGTCCGGAGCCGATCGGCCTCCTCAATCCCCGCCGGCCCCTTCCAGACGCTGCAGGCTAGGGCACCTGTCCGGCGCACCGAAAGAAGCGTCCCGAAGGCAACACTAGCGGCGGCCCATCTCCCTCGTCCTGCTCCTGCTGCCACTGTCAGCAGTGTAAACATCCCGGCATCCCCGAGGAGAGAGGCGGGGCCGGTGCTCCGGCCCCTCCTCCTCCCGCCCCTCCCCCGCGCGCGTCCCACCCCGGCCCGCCCCGCTCCGCGGGATCCCTGCGCGAGCACGCGCCTCACCTCAATCTCCGAGTCCCACCCAAAACTACTGGCGGTGCGCTCACCTGAGGAGGCCCGGGCCAGACATAGAACAAAGGGTTAGGGATGCTGGACTCGAGATGTCCTGCCCCAGCCCCCATCCTTGCTTAAGCTTGTCTCCGCCCCCATCTCTCCCCTTCTCCTACGGACCAGAATATCTATCCTGCAATGGAGGAATCCTGCAGTAACTTTTCCAACTTGGCTCTCAGCTGTCCCCGGACGCTTCATAACGTGCGCTTAGATGCCCGGGTCCTGCTGAGGACACGTTAGTTCCCCGGGCACTCTGGATGGGCTGCCTTTTAAGAACTTGGGGTTTTTAGCGTTTTAATAATGCCTCACTGCTTACTTGAGGTAAACCGAGTTGGCGGCACACCCTTCCCTTTACAGAACCACAAACCTTTTACGGGGCTGGTTAGGCTACAGCTCCTGGATTGAGGTTTGTGCTGGGAAAGAAGGCAAGGGCAGAGTAAAGAGACATAGTGTGAAGACTCCTGCGTGGACACTCACAGACTCGGACCCTCAGCTGGCTAGATGCTCAAGCTAGATACCATGGTTTCTTTAGCGTTTGCCCAGATTCTCCCATCACCAAATTCTGAGAGCTCCCTGAAGATGAATTATTTAAGTTAATTATTCAGATGAGCAGTTTTAAAACTCTGAACTAATTGAATTAATATCCAAGGGTTGTGTTATTGGTGGTAAGGGATTTCAAATGGACTATAGTCTGAACATCTTGTTTTTAAAAATCATAATCCTAAAGAGAGGTCAGGGCTTTTTGCAAAAGGAGGAAGAGAAAAGGTAGGAGAACCAAGAACTAATATTGCTACAATTAACAGCTACTATTATGAGTGTGGTGTGTTGCTTTTACATTAACCATGGTCCTTACACTCAAAAGTACAAACTACTACATTACATCATTTGATTTCTCCTTAGATTTTTTCCAATCATTTATAATCTCTACTGCTCATTACCCCTCATTGAACAACTAAAAAATGAAAAAGTAAATACATGTAATTATGCAAAACAAATTCAAATATGCAAATGTCCTATATTCAAATATATTATCTCTCTGGCAGGAAGCTGATAGCAGGATTTGTTTTCAGTCCCTTGGATACATGGTTTATTATTTCATTATTCAGTTCCAGAGTCTTTCAAAATAATTTTTTTCTATAATGTCATTGTGTAAATTATTCTTTTTCTGCTCTCCCTATTCTGCATTAGTTCACTGAGATCTTCCCAATTTTCTGTGAAACTGTACATTTCATCATTTCTTATGGCACAATAGTATTCCATTACATTCTTATGCCACCATGTGTTTAGACTTTTCCCAATGAATCTTAGTTTCCAGTTTTGGTCTTTGAAAAAAGCACTTGTAAATATGTACATACTTATGGGTCTTTTTCCTCTTTCTTGATTTCTTTGGGATATATTTCCTAGATTTTTAAAAGACATCTAAAGAAGAGAAATAGCTAACTGAAGACCAATTAATCAACAAGCATTTTTAAAGACTTCTATTGTGTGTCATGAATTGGGGACAAAGACAAAAATAAGTTTCTGCCCTGAAAGACTTAACATTCTACAAAAGAACCATTTAAGTAAAATCAAATTATGTATTACATAAATAAGTGAAGGCAGGCACTAAGAAGTTGAGGGCAAAAGGAAAACCCTATGTAAGAGCATTTGAGCTGAGCTTTGAAAGAAGAGAATTCAAATGAATTAAAAGAGGAAGAGCATTCCAGAAGTGGGGGTTGGCTTATGTAAAGGCACAGAGATGGAAGATAAAATGGCAAGTACTGTTTGAACAGGATTGACAAGCTAAAAGTCATAATGATGGATGGTTGAAGTAACTTTCCTACTCATCTTAGTCCTTTGGATAACCAGATAAAAATCTCAACTGACTTTTTAGTTAATACATGCTTTTCTTCCAACTTTAACCGTACTAAGCTCCAAAAAGGAACTGTCCTTCCTTTCTCTGGGGATTTTTGGCCAATCCTTTCTTAACAGGTGAGAAAGACTTGACATGGGGGTTGTAGGGTACTACAAGCTCAAAATAAGAAAACAGTTTGACATGCCTACAAAAATTCAAAACAAATGGAAGAGAAGGGAGGGAATAAGCATTTATACAGTGCCTGATATTTGCCAAGCACTCTACAAGTGCTAAGCACTTTACACTCATTTATCTCAACCTTCAGTAGTAGATGCTATTATTCTTATTTTGCAGATGAGGAAACTGAGACAAACAGAAATTAAGTGATTTACCCAGGGTCACATAGCTAGTATGGTGTGTGTCACCTCAATGTGTGTGCAATGCTATAGTGCTACGTTCTAAGCACTTCAAAAATGTTTATAATTAATTACTTGTATCTGTAATATAGAAAAATCACATAATGTTACATTACCTTTTTAAAATTTAGAATACCATTATGAATATACATGCTTAATCTTCATATTTTTATGCCCATATAACATAATTATAAATTTACAGCTTTAAAAATATTATGGAGAACACTATGCACATAGTAACATAGCAATCAACTACTTCTTCCTTTAAAATGACATATCAAAGCTAAATCCTTTTCAGGACTAAATCTACTATGATGTCACTCTCTCTAGTCATAATGCCTTCCCTTTAATGGCATCTCTCTTCTTACTATAGCTAATTCTGGTTAGTTTATTAATCTCTTCTATGGATCTTAACTTGCCAATCAATGGTATGCTTAGGCCTCATAGTATATAGTCCATTAGTGCATTCTTCCAAATTCTTTTCCTTGGTAACTCTTTTCTTCCAATTCTATTTCATACTTGTCACTTCTGGTGTCTATTTTACCTCTTATTTTGTTTAATAGTTTTTTCCCCTAATAAATCTAACTTTTTGGGGGAGGGAAAAGATATATCAAGAAATATTCCCTTTTTGTGTGTTATAAAACTGAAAATAAAAAATCAAGGCACTGTTTGTTCAATTCAGGTAAATAACATACTACACTATAAGTTTGTCTGGCTTGATTGATAGAATACCTGTATTCAATCAATTAGTCAACAATCATTTATTAAGTACTTCTAGTAAGTATTGGGGCATTGAAAGTTCAAAGACAAAAATAAGTAAACAATACCCACATATGTAAACAACTGAGACAGGCATCGCTCATAAGATAGTTCATCAGTGAAATCTTGAAGAAAACCAGAAATTCCAAGAAGTGAAGCTGAAAACAAGTGAAAATCCTTGCTCTGATATGACTGAACATGTGACCACCTTAACATCTCTGGGCAAAGATTTCCATTCTTTAAAATGAAGAGATTGGATCTCTCTAAGCTTTTTAGTTCTAGATCCTATAGATTAGCAATGCCTTTTTTTTATGTTTACTATTTCTCAGCATTTTATTTAGGCAATTTTTAGTGCTCCAAAATAAATGGGAGCAGTTGCAATAATAGTCTAAAACAATCTGAACAGGTATATGTAACTTGAGGATTTATTTTTAAAGATATCTAGATTAAACACCTTTGTTTAACACCTCTAAGTTATCCTCCAATTTATCCTCACATTAGTAGGATAGATCTACATGGGGGGAAAGGCTGCTACTTCAGGTTGTAGAAGTACCGTATGGCCTATACTCCTAGTATGACTATAACTCATGAGCCTTCATAGTGTAGTTTCTATTAACAATCAGCAGACACAATTCAGTACAATGGTATTTACTAAAATGAAATGATAAGAACAGTCTAGAAAACATTCCCCTTATAACTTAAGCCACAGTCTGTCTTAAATCTAGAATCTTTCAGTATATTGTGTCAATGATAGTGATAATCCATATGGGATTCTTGTGTCCCCAAGGCAATTTGAAATTCCTGGCACTACAGAGCCTGGAAGACATTTTTATCTCTATAAAGTCTTCATGCTAGGTTCCAAGTCTCATCCTCTGACTCTTTTCTCTACTTCCAAAAATTCTATCCCTTGACTTCCCTGCCTCTCTGCATTCATATCTATCTGCATTCATGTCTCTCTGCTTCCTGTTAGGCACAATGTCTTTTACTGATCTAGTAGATCCCTTTCAAAGCTATATGTCTAGTGTAGAAAGGAAAGAGAGAAAAACACCCCTCCTCTTCCCATGGGGAATTTCACTCCACAACTCCTTTTTGACTCCCTTTAGATCCTCAGGACTTAGCTATTCCATACCTCTAGGCAATTGGATAATTCGTTTGCTTAACCAATAAAGTTCTTTTCTTGACTTAATAACAGAATCAAACTACCTCATAAAGGGATGTGGGGAATGGGGTGGGGAATTAATAATGTTTCTACAGTAACTTAACACTTGTTAATAATAATAATGCTTGTTAGTATCTTGTGACTACATTCTGAACTTTCTATACCAATAGCATACTAAACTGTACTTTGCTATTATAAGGCCAGAGAAACTGAGGCAAGATAGAGATTAGAAAGTATTTAATAATTTATTTAAAAGGGAGAGATTTACTGGGACCAAATGGATCCATGGTTTGATCCCAGGGCTGAATGAGACTATCCTCTTCAAGAATCCAGTAGACAATGGGAGTTCTAGATGACATATGTACACGTGGCTCATACCGGGGGAGAGGGAGGGTTTAAACTGAGGCAGGGGCAGAGTCAGGGTGCTGAAAGCAGGACCAGGACTCTGACAGGGTGGGGTGAGCCACCAGAGATGGGGGGAGGCATCTTGATAAGATAGTATCTAATATTCTAGTAGCTTGGGATGGGGGGTGGGGAAGGCATTCTGATATTCTAAAACATAAGATCTTTTATCCTTATCAAATATTCTGATTAAGAGGGAGGGGTGGTTTCCAGGATTGAGCAGACAATTATAAACTAAAGCAGAACAATTAGGGAAACTGAGTCTGAACAATAAAAGAACTGTGGCATAACACTATACCATACCATATCATTCTAAATATACTATATACCATACCATAGCATACCATATCATACCATTCTTTAGACTGAAAAGGAGGGAATTTTCTCCCTTACATGTATATTTGCATAAGTATTTGTCCCGGTCTGATAATACATAATTCAAATCTAAAACTTATTCTGTGTAGAATGTGAACTTGGAGAAGAGTTATAAAGATTTTCCCCAATTTCTTTAGTTTATCCCCACCCTCTACTTCCTACTTCCTAGTTCATGCTAAGAATTTACCATAGGCTCAACCTTAAACAGAATAATCATTTTTTTTTTAAATTAATCAAACACTTTCTAGGATAGGAGATGAAAAGAAAATTTAATACTTTCCCTTAATTAAGGTAATAAACCAACATTAGGTTATATATGAACACTATTGAGTAAAGGTAATAAAAGAACTGAGGAAGTTACAGTTATTTTTTTTTAATTTCCTACTATTTCCTGCTATTTTTAAGTCTATGAATATTTTCAAGTAGTTTTAGCTTTCTAATTTTTTTTGCTCAGTTGCAAATGTTCATATTAAAAATCTCAATAGAACAATATATTCCACCTGTTTCAAAATTAAAAAAAAAAAAAGTCACTACCAGGAAAATACCTTTTTTGGGAGGAGGCTAGTTGTTTTGAGGGCAGCTAAGTGATGCAAGTGCTGGTCCTGGAGTCGGGAAGACCTGAGTTCAAATATGACCTCAGACACAAGATCTGGCACATTAGTTAACTCTGTTTGCCTCAGTTTATCTGGCTTTTGAGGGAAATCTGAATTTCACTGAATTTCTGAATCTGAATTCTAAGAAGTGAAGCTGAGGACAGAGTGAAAATCCTGTTTGACATTGACTGAACATTTCTGGGCTAAGATTTGCTTTCTGTAAAATGAAGGGATTAGATCTCTCAAGGCTTCTTTTTAGTTCTAGATATTATGGATTAGCTATGCCTTTTCTCTTGTTTACTATTCCTCAGCTCATCTGTAAAATGAGCTGGAGAAGGAAGTAGAAAAGTACTCCAGTATCTTTGCCAAGAAAACCGAAATGGGGTCACAAAGAGTCAAACATAATTAAAAATTACTGAACAATAATAGTTACGTTGAATTTATGAATAAAGTTCAGGGAAGGTTAGCAGACATGAGAATAAATCAAGGGCAAGCAATAGATATCTGTATCAAAAATTTGGGTCAATACCAGAACATTACAATGGTCTGGTTCAAGTCATAGATTTAGTGCTAAGGAGATTTGTTGGCTACCTTCAACCTGGGTTAGCCCATTTGCCAAGATGATTTTACTGGGATGTGTCCTTTTCATCCTCCTAATGGCACTATCTAATCTAATTGGCACTCAACTCTCACCTGTGGCTCAAAAAAGCTGTAGTATTGTATGCACAATAGTCATACCCCAGTCATTTCAACAAATGGGCTAAACCCGATTGAAGATAGGCAAAACTCCTCAAATTCTTTTTGTGAGATAGGGAAATGTCTACTCCAATTATACAAAGATTTCCTTTGTGTAATGGGAAGATAAGAATAATTTGTTCTAATGATCCTGAAGGTGGCTGAAACAGAGCTGTGGAACACTCAAGGCTTGATCAGACATTGAAGACACCAAGGTCATCCACTGCATCCTGAACCATTGTCAATTGTCTTGACTTTTACCTTGCCACTGGAATTTAATGATTCTGGATGAGAGAGTAAAGCTGATGATTTTGTGTAATTCAGTTTCACTTAAATCCAATTCACATGCAAGTTAAGACATCACCCTGGGATATCATTGATAAACAACTAGATATTTCTATTGCCACTAATAGCATGGTACAATGGGTATAATAGTAGACCGGGAGCCAGGAACACTGGTTCAAATGATATTACTCAATAGTCTACTACAGATCTGTAGAGAAGGAAGGAATTTAGAACTAAAGAACAATATAAAATGCAAAATGGATAATTTTGATGATATTAAATTGAAAAGGTTTTGTGCAAACAAAAGCAATGCAGCCAAGATTAGAAGGAAAACAGGTGGGGTGGGGGAGATTTTAGATCTAAGGATTCTGATAGAAGCTTGATTTATAAAATATATAGAAAATTGACTCAAATTTATAAGATTACAAGCCAATCCCCAGTTGATAAATGGTCAAAGGATATGAACAGACAATTTTTAGACAAAGAAATTAAAATAATTTCTAGTCATATGTAAAAATGTTCTAAATCACTATTGATAAGAGAAATGCAAATTAAGATAATTGTTAGATACTACTTCACATCTCTCCAATTGGATAAGATGACTGGAAAAGATGATAAATGTTGGAGGTGATGTGGGAAAACTGGTCATTAATACATTGTTGGTGGAGTTGTAAACTGATCCAATCATTCTGGAAAGCAATTTGGAACTTTGCCCATTGGGTTATCAAACTGTGCACAGCCTTGATCCAGCAGTGTCTCTAATGAGTTTGTATCACAAAGGGATCATAAAAAAAAGGGAAAAGGACTTACATGTACAAAAATATTTGTAGCAGTCACTTTTGTAATGGTATCCATTTTGTGGATGCCCATCAGCTGGGAAATGGCTAAATAAATTATAGTATATGAATGTAATGGAATATTATTCACTAAGAAATCATCAGCAGGATGACTTCAGAAAGGCCTGGAGAGACTTACATGAACTGATGCTAAGTGAAGTGAGAGAATATTGTACATAGCAATAATAAGATTATATGATGATCAACTGGGATGTACTTGGATCTCTTTGACAATGAGGTGATTCAGGCCAAGTCCAATAGACTTGTATGGGAGAGAGCCATCTGAATCCAGAGGGAAGACTATGGAGACTAAATGTGAATCTCAACATAATATTTTCACCTTCATTATTGTTGTTGCTGCTGCTGTTTGCTTGTTTTTTTCTCATTTTTCACATTTCGATTTGGTTTTTCTTGTGCAACATGACAAATGTATAAATATGTTTAAAAGAATTTTACATGTTTAACCTATATTGGATTATTTGCTCTCTAGGGGAGGAAAAAGAAGGAGAGGTAGGGAGAAAAATTTGGAATACAAGGATTTGCAAGGTTGAATGTTGAAAACTATCTTTACATGTATTTTGAAAAAATAAAAATCTATTTAAAAATAAATGATGCCTCAGACTAGATAAGTAAATTACTTATCCCCTCTGTGCAACAGTTTCCTCACTCATAAAATCAGCTAGGTAGAAGGTTTAGTGTCTACTTCACAGAATTGCAAATGAGGCTTAGCACTTTATAAGCTTTAAAGTGCTATGAATATGTCAATTATTCATGTTATTAATATTATAACAAAATTATTCTATATGCTATCTATCTTGGTAGATACACTGAAGCAAATCTCCCTTTTCAATGGAAAATGTTAAATTTGGAAACAGGAGATCTAAGTTCAAATCTTAGCTCAGACACTTACTAGATAGCTAAATGATAACAGTCAAATTGCTTAACATCCTTAAGTCTTAGTTTCCTTATCTATAAAGTGATCATCGTCATCATAAAGTATGATTTGATATATCACAGGGTAATAAGGAAAAGTTTTGCAAACTTTAAAATGCTTTATAAGTGTAAGATGCTATTAAACAGTTGTTCCCTTCTCAAAACTGCTTTTCTCTTTTAAAGCCCTAGCCTTTGAACATCAATAGTGATGAAAATACCACCTGTGTCCCTCAATAAATCTTAACAATGCTTTGCACATCCTTGAGTGTCATTTATTCCCATATGAATCAACAAAAGTAAATGATCAGTTTTGATAAGTCTTGAGAAGTTATTCTTTATTTGTATTACATAGAATACATGCTCCCAAGGAGCCAACAGATTTATTGTTAGTCAGGAAACCTCAGGAGTTATTTTCCAGAAGTTACTAACCATTACTATTTGTCTCCTCTTCTTTCCAACCCTTGCTAGATAATTCTCTCTCTCTCTCTCTCTCTCTCTCTCTCTCTCTCTCTCTCTCTCTCTCTCTCTCTCTCTCTCTCTCTCTCTCTCTCTCTCTCTCTCTCTCTCCCCCTTTCTCCTTTCTCTCTTCCTTTCTCTCTCCCTTCCTTTCTCTCTCTCTTCCTTTTTCTCTCTCTCTTTTTCCTTTCTCTCTCTCTCTTTCTTGCTGTTTTTACTCTTTTTTTCATTCTTCATGGTATCATGAATTCACCCTATCATCATCATCATTCCTTAGTACATAAGTAACTGCTTCCTTTCTAAGGATCCAATTATCTGTCTATGGAAAAAACCTCCTATGTAATCCTTAGGTCCAAATATTCCATGGACCTTTACCTTTCTGTCACATTCTTCCATTTACCAGTGCTCTGGATTTTCTTCTCCAATGGCATATCCTTTACTTTTAATTTTTTTCCCCTGGAGGACCTTCCTCATTTTTTTTCAAGGAACAAGGGCTTCATTTCAATAATATCAGTACAGAAGTGTACATTTTGGGATATTATTGAAATGAAGTCATTGTTCTTTGCCTTCTCTTTTATGATGGGTACTGGTTTATATTTAAGAGGTACACTAGAGGTTTACACTTTACATAGAGAAGTTACTATTTTTTGACCAAATGACAATTCTTTCCCTTCAATTTCCCACACACATTATCAGTTCTCCTGGAAATTCTCTTTCCCCTTTGTATTTATTAGAAGCAAGATCCTAAGTCTTACATTCAAGTAGCCTCCCAGGGATTATGCTTTAGTCTTTGATCCCAGAGTTTACCAATGATCTTATATTTCCAAAACTGGAGAAATGGTCAGTCCAGGGACCTAGAGTAATAGTATCTATCATAAAGGAGAATTTGCTTGTGATATGTGTGGTTACATACTCAGCTGTCTGCCATGTGTATGAAGACACTGACGGAGACATTCCTCTCCTCCTAGGGTAACAACTGTATCAAAGGTCCTAGGCCCTTGAATACTTCCCAGTTACTTCTCTCTCACACACCAAGTGGGGACAAGAGCTCATGGACTAACAGCTGTTTTCCATCTCCATTGAAGACAGGAAAAAATATCTGGTTCAAAGTGAAGCATGAGAAATTCTAAAAAAATGTAATCAGTAGTTATTTTTAACAGGTGTATTGTATTGATGTATTTTGGTAAACTTGTCCAGAGTCATAATCTGGTATGTTTGTATTTCTCAACTTTGATGCTAAAACCAGGAGGGACATGTCTCAAGTTCAAACATATATTTTTTTTTCTTTTCATCTTATTAAATTTCTTTCAGTAATGAGTAGGTACAAAATAGCTATCTGTTTGATTTTAGCAATGTAACAACACATTGTATCTTATATACTATATGTTTGAAGAATAGATGTTTCAAGTTTCAATTCAATTCAACAAACATTTATTAAAGATTTGCTATATAATAAGCACATTGTTGGCGCTTACAGGAGCCAAGATGACAGAATAAGCAGTAAATCGCTGTGAATCTTCCATATTCACCTCCAAACAATCATAAAATTGCATTACCAAACAAATCCTGGAACAAGAAAACCAGCAAAAAGATGGGTTAAATGGGGCTGAATTGTATGGCTCCCTACATAGAAAGATAATACTTGTAATTTAAAAAATATATATACCACTAATAGTACAGCTAGAAGCAATAAAAATGGACCGGGGGTTGGGGTATAAAATGAATTTGAAGGAATGACATGAAAATAATTAAAGGATGAGAAAGAGGAATACCCTGGGTACAAAAGGAAGGAGGAAAAGATAAGAGAGTAGGCAATGGGCATCACTTGAACCTTATTCTCAAGGTTCAAGTATTGGCTCAAAGAGGGAATAATGATATATGCAATTAGTTGAATTTAGAAATCTATCTTGCCAAACAGGAAAGTGAGATATAAAGATGTGTGTGTAAGAGCAAGAAAGAGATGTACAGAAGGGAGGGCAGATCAGGGTAGATAGACAGAAACAAAACACTGATGAGGAGGGAAAGAGCAAAAAGAGAAGGAAGACAAACAAGAGGGAAAAATGTATGGTTAATAATTAAAATGGAAGGAGCTAGCAGAGTGATCAAAAAACAGAATTCTACAATATGTTTACAAAAAACACACTTGAAGCAGAGACACACAAAGAGTAAAAGTAAGGGGTGAGAGCAGGATTTACTTTACTCACTGAAAATTTTTTTTTAAAGAAAAAGGCAGGAGTAGCAACCCTGATCTCAAAGCAAAAGCAAAAATAGACTTAATTAAAAGAGAGAGGGAAGGAAACTACATTTTCTAAAAGATCATAGACAATAAAATAATATCAATACTAGACATATATGCACCAAATAGTATAGCATCAAATTCTTAAGGGAAAAGTTGAATGTATTATGCAGGGGTTCTACGGCCAGTGGGGTTGTGGCAAATGGGATGAGGGGTGGAGACAGAGTGTGAGTTTTTGTTTTTATTATAGTCCGGCCCTCCAACAGTCTGAGGGACTGTGAACTGGCCTCTATTTAAAAAGTTTGAGGACCACTGTGTTATAGGTTCATGACCAAAGAGAGAGAGCATTGAGATATGTAAAAAAGCCTTTGTACACATAAAACCAATGCAACCAGAAAGCTGGAAAGCAATCTTTGCAGTAAATGTCTCTGATAAAGGCTTCATTACTCAACTACATAAAGAACTGAGTCAAATTTATAAGAATACAAACCATTTCCCAATTGATAAATGGCCAAAGGATATGAACAGGCAATTTTCAGATCAAGAAATCAAAGCAACCTATAGTCATATGAAGAAGTACTCTAAATCACTTTTGGTTAGAGAAATGCAAATTAAAACAACTCTGAGTTAACACCTCACACCTATCAGATTTGCTAATATGACAGAAATTGGAAATGATAAATATTGGAGAAAATGTGGGAATATTGGGACAGAGGTACATAGGTGGAGTTATGAACTGATCCAACCATTCTAGAGAGCAATTTGGAACTATGCCCAAAGGGCAATTGAACTGTGCAGTACCAGTACTGGGTCTGAATCCCAAAGAGATCATAAAAAAGGGGAAAGGACCTACATATGCTAAAATATTTATAGAAGGTTGTGGCAAAATATTAGAAATTGAGGGGATGCCTAAAAATTAGAGAATAGTTGAACAAGCTATAGCATATAAATATAATGGAATATACTTAAGCAATAAGAAATGATGAAGAAAAAGATTTCAGAAAGATATGGTAAAACTTGTATGGACTGATGCAAAGTGAAATGATCAGTACCAGGAGTATCAGAAACATTGTGTGATCAATTATGAATGACTCAACTCTTCTCAGGAATACAGTTATCCAAAATAAGTACAAAAGACTCATAAAGGAAAATGCCATCCACATCCAGATAAAGAGCTGAAGAACTCTGAATGAAGATGAAGCATACTTTTTTCACTTATTCTTTTTCATGCTTTTTTTTACCCTTTTGATTTATTTCTCCTTTCACAAGTGTGCCTAATATGTAAGCATGTTTTATATGATAGCACATATAAGCCTATATCAAACTGACTATCATTTTAGGAAGAGAACAGGGGAGGGAGAACTCAAAATCTTTTAAAAATAAATGCTAAAAATTATCTAAGTATGTAAATCAGGGAGGAAAATATTATTTCTAAAAAGAAGGTTCTAGAGACAAAAAGAAAAAATGAAATAGTCCCTGTTCTCAAGGGTCTTCCTCATATTTTACTCGGAAATATGACAATTACACCCAAAACTAAATAAAAAGAAAATTCAGGAAGAAGAGAGCACTGAATAGGGGAATCATGAAAGGCTACATGTGACATAAGCTAAGCTTTAAAGAAAGCTTGAGATTCTTAAAGAAGGATTGAATAGAATGCATTCTAGGCATGAGGCCCAGTCTTTTCAAAGATTTGAAGATGGGAGATGGAATATTGAATTCAGGGATCAACCAGTAGAGAAATCTACTTAGAATAAATGTGCATGAAGGGTAGTAATACGGGGGGAAATCTAGAAAGATAGATAGGAATAAAGTTATATGGGGGTTTACATGCCAGAGTAGTTTGTATTCTATCCTAAAAGAAATGAAGAATCATTGAAGATTTTTTCCAAGATGTTTCCAGGAATATTATTCAATTTTAGGAAAATTAATTTTAGGAATATTAATATATGAAGGATTGATTGATCAACCAACCAATATTTGTGAATGTGAAAGAAAAGACTAGAAGTCAGGAGGACTACAGGAGCATTAGTGCAGGTCCAGGTGATAGATTAGGTGATGAAGATATGAGTTAGCAGCATGAGCATGTAAGTGGAGAAGAAATGGATATAAGGAATGTCATAAAGGTAGAATCTAAAATATTTGGGAACTGATTTGATATAAAGAGTATGGATGGAAAGAATGATTGAATTTTCAGATCTTCATTGGAAAGATAGATGTGCTTTCAGTAAAAGAGGGAAGTTGTGATGAGTGATGGATTAGAGAAGAAATATAATGAATTCTGTTTTACATGTATTGAATTTGAAAGGCAAATAGAACATCCAAAAAAAAGATGTCCAACAGGCAATTGTCCAGATGAGAATGTTGTTTAGGAGATACATTAAGCTAGAGGTAGATATTTGCGAGTTATATATCTATAAATGATCACTAAGCACATGGGAGTTGATGATATCCGGAATATATAAAAGGATAAACAAGAAAACTAGACTAAACTGAAGGGGACCATAGATAATAAGCCAATATTAATATTAAATTTATATGCTTCATAAGTCTTAGTTTGGAAATTCATAAAAGAAAAATTAAATTAGCTATAAAAACACAGAGTGGCAAATCATGACACAATTTTGTATAAGTCTAACAGAAAAACAAAGGGGGAAATATAGAACTGATAAAATTACTAGAATAATTAGAGCTAAAAGACTTAAGGCATCTTTTAAATGGGAGTATACATATATACATACACACATATATTTTCATAGTACCACATGGAACTTGGACAAAGGTTGAACAGATAATAGACACAGAGATATTACAAATAAGTATTAAAAGGGCAGAAAAATAATAGAAAAATATATTTCCATCCAAAATCCAACAGAGGCTTCCATTGGGCATCAGAATGTAGATTGATTCAGGGAAACCAGATGGGTGGCCCAGCCACAGGGCCAAAGGCAAAAAACATTTGGGGGTATGACGGCAGCCTATGCTACACCCAGAGAGTCTTTAGAAGTTCAGTACTTAGACATGACAATCATGGAAGATGCAATCTGATGGGAGAAAGGTATTACATAATTAAGCAGCCAGGAAGCAACCTGATGGCAGAAAGAGACTACAATTGGGAGAATAGAGTTGTATGTAACTGGAACTACTGAGATATCCCCTGTAGAGGTGAAATCTGTTCCTCTCCAGCCTATGGATCCTTTGCCTCTGAGCATAGTAGGTTTGACCATTTCACCTCCTGAGAGTACTTACAAAACAGTGTTAATACATACACTGATATGGGAAACTGGGGAATGTGTAGATAATATCCCAGTCACTAATACAAGTAAAAATGTGTGACTTATCAACCAGGAGAAGTATTGGCATCAGGTTTACTGATACAGACTCCTAATAAACCATCTGGTGATAGTCACCCAGATTCTGACTCCCAGCAACAGAGTCCAGGAATTTTCTAGACAGAAGCTGTGACAACTGACTGATCTATGCTCACTATCTATATAAATGGTATACTATTAGAAGGATTGGTAGACACAGGTGCAGATCATAGAGTCATTAGAGGTGCCAGCTGGCCCAGTCACTGGTCAAAGACTAAGGCATACACCTACATGTCTGGGCTAGGAGGATCAATAGCAGCTGAAGTTAGTGCTACTCCTTTGAGATGGACATTTGAAGGTGTTTTATAGTTTTATAGTTGAAAAATCCCCATCAATCTATAGGGAAGAGACATATTACAACAGTTAGGATTATAAATGAGTACTTTGGTTTTTTAGGCAGGGCTGCTGTTGAAGGCCTGCCAAAACTTTCACCTGTTCCTATTCAATGGAAAACTAATTTAACAGTGTGGATGGAACAGTGGCCCTTAGCTAGTGATAAAATTCGGGCCTTGTTAGATGTAGTACAGGAACAACTTGACCAAGGACACTTACAACCTTCTCTAAGTCCTTGGAATTCCCCAGTATTTGTTGCAAGAAAGAAATCTGGAAAGTGGAGGATAGTGACTGATTTAAGAAAAGTAAATGAACAGATAGAAACTATGGGAACTCCAGCCTAGACTTCCATCTCCTATTCAATTGCCTAGAAAATGGCCTCTTTGGGTTATAAGGATTAAGGATTGTTTCTATTCTATCCCTCTAGATATGAAAGATATGAAAAGATTTGCCTTTTCAGTGCCCAGTGTTAACCTAACTGTGCCTTATAACAGATATGAATGGACATTTTTGCCACAGGGAGTGAAAAATAGCCCTACTATGTGCCAAATCTATGTTGCTGCTGCTCTTACTCCAGTAAGAAAAGCATTTACAAAATTAATGTTATTACATTACATGGATGATATATTGGGATGTGCACCTGAGGAACAAATGTTAGAAGCATTTCTACAAAAGACCATGGAAATACTAAGGAACCACAAATTGAACATAGCTCCAGAAAAAATTCAAAGACATGCTCCTTTTCAATATTTAGGATACGAAGTATATCCTAAGATGCTTATGGTACAAAAACTCTCCTTAAGAACAGGAAGCTAAACACCTTAAATGACTTTCAGAAATTGATAGGAGATATCCAATGGATGTGTCCAGTGCTAGGCTTGACTACCTGTCAATTGCAATAATTATAGACATTTTAAGGGGAGACAGTGCTTTAAATTCACCATGCCAGCTTACAAAAGAAGCTCAAGAGGCTTTGAGACAAGTTGAACTGGCTTTATCCAATGTGGTTGAAAGAGTCATTCAAAAACCCTTGGAAATATCAGTTTTTGCTACAAAAGAGGCACCCACAGCAGTTCTTCATCAAGGAGACAGTGTGATAGAGTGGGTGAACCTCCCAGCACAATCAAAACAAAGCCTTACTCCTTACTCAGTGCTTGTGGCTAGAATTTTATTAAAGGCTATTAAGCGAGTAGTACAATTATATGGGATAAGACCTGACAAGATATACACCTTTTATACCAATGCCCAAATTGATATATGCTGTGAAATCATCCCAGAGTGGAAAATTTTATTAGCCACAGCTCCAGATTTTATACACAGGTCTCTATTAAAGATAACCAGACTATTACATAATTGGTGATGGATTCTTGAAGAAAAGGTTTCTAAAGTTCCTTTGAAAAGACCAACTATCTTTACAGATGCATCCAAACATAACATTTGTGCTGTATACTCTTGTGACTTAACTATAGAGTAGTCAGAACTCCTTTTCAGTACACTCAGAAGAACGATGGGGGAGAGAGTTTGCTTGTATCTCTCCAGATAGAGAAGGAATCAGATGGGTGCCAACAAGTCACATTCATCTTGTCCATCGGAGAGAGACAGAAAAGACCCTTGAAACAAAGGAGAAGATCCAAGAAACATCAGGTGGTTCCATTGCTGACTGTGCCCATCACTGAAAGAGCATGGCAATTATGGCAATTGATTCATGGACATTAAAAATTGTTAATGAGACTGATGCAGGACTTCAAAACCCTCAAGAATCATTGGAATCCCTGAAACATGATAAGATTGTTGTAGGACTTGAAATCCCTCAGGAATCATTGGATTCCCTGAGACAAGATAAGACTGTTGCAGGACTTCAAAAACTTGTAGGGATCATTGGATTCCCTGACACATAAAGTAATGGACAATAGATTGATTTTAGACTATCTCTTGGCTGCTGAAGGAGGCATATATGTGATTGTTATTTATATATCCTCCTTCTAGGACTTCTGGAAATCTTTTACAACACCATGTTGATTAATATTGTTTGTTATATCATTACTTACATGTACAATTCATATTTGTTACACCACATTGAACCTGCACTGTCTGTGGGGAGAGTCATCAATACTAGCCTGCACTATATTGCTATGTGCTTGTGTAATACCACCCATGCTAATGGATTTGTGTATACCTGTTTCTAGCAACAGCCTTTAGCCCAGAAACCCACTAACAATATCTGGCTTGATTCCCCACTTCCTTTTGGTTTTTCAACTTCTTCCTGAGAAGTCAGGGAGAGCATGATCGTCTCCTTTTTAGTGTTTTCACCTCCCTTCCTGAGAAGTCAGGAAGGGCATGATCACCTCCTTTTTGGGGTTCTCACCTCTCTGAGAAGTCAGGTAGGGCATGCCCACCTGTTCTAAAACAAAAGAAAGTGGGAGATGTAGAGGGCTGAAACTCCAAAAAGTTGTGCTTGAATCAGATTGTAGAGCAAGTAAGGCTTCTTACCTATTCAATGTGAGATAATGGCTCTATATACATATATTTAGATGAGATGATGATGTGATGGCTCTCCTCACCATTGGTGCTTACTGGATGTTTTGTGGTGAGGTAATCCTAGGCAAGGATTGGAGAGCTGAGGGAGAGAGGTCAGAATCACTTGGCTGCAGGATGAGGAGGAGAGGGGCTGGAGACTCTGGACTCCAGAATCCAGGATATATTTGGCAAGCCATGTGGCAGCTTGCTTGCCTCCTTCATTTCTCCCTCTAAAGACCAAAAACTTTTATTGATCCTGACTCTGACTGATCCTGAGATCTTCCAAGGCGCTAGCCTAGACATTATAGTTAGTGACTTAGAGCATTTTTTTTTCATGTGGCTATCAATGACTTGGATTTCTTCCTCTGGAAAATGCCTATTTATATCCTTTGCCCATTACCAGTTGAGGAATGGTACTTATGTTTATAACTGTGAATTATTTCTATTATATGTCTCATAAATGAAACCTTTATCAGAGAAATGTACTATAAAAATGTTTCCCCATTTTTTCTCTTCTAATCTTAGTTACTTTGGATTTGTTTGTGCAAAATTTTTTTTTAATTTTATGTAATCAAAATAGCTCATTTTATATTCTATGATCTTCTTTATCCCTTGTTTAGTCATGAACTCCTTCCCTGTCCATCAATTGGAAAAGGAACTTCTTTCTTGACACTCTAATTTATTTATGATGTAATTTTTTGTCTAGTTCATGTATCCATTTAGAGTGAGCTTACATTCCCATATTGGAAGATTAGACCTAATCATAACAGCATTATTTATAATAATGAAAAGCTGGAAATGAAATATTTGCCCAATAGTTGAGAAGTGAAAATTTAATAAATAAGAAATAAATTATTTATGAACATAGTAGAATATTTGTGTCACAAGTAATCATAAGTACAAAAAAAAGCTTAGAAAGACTTCTATGAAATGATACAAAATTGAGAAAACTGAGTCAAAAAAAAAAAAACCAACAACCAGTAAGTACAATGACTACAACCATGCAAATAATGTTAACACTGGAAACTATTACAACTCTGGTCAAATACAAAAATCAGTGCAAATGTCATATCACCAAAATGAAAGACCTCCTTTTCATTAATCAATCAATTAACTGCCTAAAGAGGCAGTATTCAGTTATTTTATTGGGACATGTCTTGTGTCAAAATAAAACAATTTTTTTCTTAAAAATGAATGTAAATGAAACCGAATTCATTGTATTTAAAACCTGATTTTCAAATTAGCCAGAAATATAACTGACTAGAGGCATCTTGTTTCTCTAAGTGAAATTCACTCCAGCTAGGGATGAACATATGGGGGAAATTCCTGGTCTAATGGGGAAACTATATCCTGGAAAATAGGCAAGGATTGTGGCATTATATTTCCACTAAATAGTGCTATAGTATGAGCCTAATAGAAGTAAGGAATGCCTCAGCTATAGTAATTCTGCAAGATTCAGTACTTAAAAACTATTTAAGAGCTGTGATCTATGCCCATGGAGGCATATGCCTTTCTGATAAAACTATAAATAATTAGAATTCCACAATTACTCAGGAAGGGTGGTAAAGGGTTCAGTTGTGAAAATTGTATTTTTTTCTGCCTGGGGTATTTTTTTATATCTTTGTTTCTGCCTACAAATATGTTTATTTCTTATTTCTTGAAAAAAAAAACTTCACTAAAACTGTTGCATAAAACTTCTTGAAAAAGATGCCCAGATATTGAAGAATGATTGAATGAATTATGGTATATTAATGTAATGAAGTACCATTATGTCCGTAAAGAAAATGGTTACAGAGAAACCTGAGATGCTAGTTCTTTTGAACTAGCTTAACTATTTAATGAATAAAATGTATTTGTTATATTATACATAGTTATATGCTAAAAATTGTGAGAATAATTTTTGTAGTCTGAGTACTAATTGTTCTTTAAGATAGAATTCTTCTGTGATGATTTCACTTACTAATTCATTCATTCCTTAACCTGTTGCAATTTGGGTTTTTATAGCTCTACTGAAAATGATCCCAAATGTCATCAGTGACTAATTAATTGCCAGATTTAATAGCTTTTCCTCAATCCCTATTCCTTTATTTCTATGCAATATTTTACCTAGTTGATAACTTCTCCTACTTGGTACTTTATTCCCTTGGATTTATATAAAACTGGTTTATTTTGATTTTTATATCACACCTACTCTGCCTTCATTCCTGACTCTTATGCTTCCAGTTCTCTTAATGTAGGTTGTAGATACTCTTCAAGATTCTCTTCTCTTTCCATATTCTCTTGACATCATTTATTTACTTTTAACAATTTTGGTCTCCAATTCTGAGTTCTAGTCCTGGATTTTCCAATTCACTAGTGTAGATTGCCACCTTGATTTTCTGCTTACATTTGAAATAAAAATAAATGTCTTGAGAATGGAGAATCTAAAAGATAATCTGTGTCCAAAACAAATAAAAAATAGCTTCTTTTCTATTCCTACTGCCATAACTCTAATTCAGACCTTAATTAGATTTTGCCTAGATAATCTGTGAGATTCCTTCCAACTTTGGAATTCAATGAATAGTGCAATAGTCTACTAACTCATGCATTCTCTTCCTTGAAAACTCCCTTTGCACAATTATAAGACTAATCTTCTTAATGGCTAGATCTGATTATTACTTTAATATTTAAAATATATTTTATGACTTTATTTTCTATTAAATCAAGTCTAAACTCCTTATACAAGATTTTAAAATCTTCTATAGTCTGTCTCAAAAGTAGCTTTTCAGCCTTACCCCTTATTCTATCTTCTGCATATTCTATTATACAACCAAATTGGATTATTTGCCATTTTATACTACATTTCAATTTTCCCTTTCTATACCTTTGATTGTGCATTTCTTTATAGTCTCTGCCTTCTCCATTTTCTATCTCTAACTGCTGAAATTCTACCCTTTCTTCAAGATATTGAACTGTCTTAGCAACCCTTCTCTGAAGTTTTATTTGACCCTTTCCCCTAGTCAGAAATCATAACTCTAGTTTCAGAAGCACTTTGTACTTCCCTTATGAACTTATGTTCCATTTTGTTTTCAATTTACTTGTATACATGCATTGACTCCATTTCTATAGAGTTCTTTAAACTCTTAAAGGTTAAGAATCATGTCTTATCTTAGGTTTGTAGCCCCATAGCTTCACATGGCACATTTTTAGAAAGCAGTGCCATTTAAATACTGGTTGAATAAATGAATTAATGAATAAACATTATCACTGTGTAACACAATTAGGTGCTGCCTCCCTTCAAACTACAAGGAATTTCCTATTAAATGGGTTAATATCTAGCCAAGGGGGATTACAGTGACTCACCAGGTGCCCTCTGCTTGAGAAGTTTCCTCCTCAATTTACACATAGTTAAGGTTCATTCTTTCAGTGAATCATACTATCTCTCTGTCCATTAAAATGTGTTTAAAGCCTAAATTTTTCTCCTCATTGGCAACTACTTCCTGAATTCAAATCTAAGGGATGATTAATAATATATGAAACATAATAATAGCTTCAATTACCTTTGTTCAGTACTCCTCCTTACCTATTTCCCTTGGCATGAATTTTTTCTCTCTCTCAATTTATCTCACCTTGTAATCACAGAGTATTCAAGCAGGCAATATAGAGGTTGTTACAGTTTAGTTTGGATAGAATTAAAAGTGAAATTAAAATAAACACATTTGCCTAGTTCCACATGGCTAAAAAAAAGTCTTTAGCTGAAATAAGCATCTTTCTTTAGCTTTGTTTCCCACTTGTCACACCCCATTCTTTTGTATTGGAGATTTCTGGTACACTCTTATAGTTCAAGTTAGTGAGTGATTTGGAAATAGTGGCAGTGGTGGTAAGGGAATGACAACAGCATTCCCAAAGGAAAGAAGGGTGGAAGAGAGCAAAATGTCTATGGTCTCATATAGTTTGATTCTAGTCGACCATTAGAACTCATTGCAATTGTTCACAATTTTCAGCAAGCTCTAGGTAATGGCTGATCTATACATTTTTTCCCATGAGGCAGGATTCTGTGCTACAGTCATTTTGACCTCTTGGCTGCTCTTAAGGAATATTGGCCCCTTCCCCCCTCCTCTTGCCATAAATCACATCTACCCTCTGTTTATAGCATCCTTTGTTGTAAAGGGGAATTAGCATGATTCTCTAAGCAGGTTTTGTTTTGCTTTGTTGTTTTTTTTGTTTGTTTGTTTGTTTGTTTTTTTTTTGGTATATAGGAAAGTCCCAGAATCTATCTGGTTTTGTTTCAGTCTGTCAATTGTCCAGACCTTTGATCCAGAAAAGCAGAGAATAAGAAGCAAAAATTCCCCCAGATTACACTTTTTGTACAACTATGTAGAAGTTAAGTTTAATAGAGTTCCAGTTGAGGGACAGATTGCATTAGGTTGTACAATGAAATACACGTAGAATATTTAACTTGGATGTTTAGCAATTTTTAAAAAAAAATTTCTTAAGAAGCTTCATTGAGAATAATTTTAAGCTAGAAAAAATTGTTAGAAAATTTAAAACAGTGTGAGCCATTTGTAATAATGAAGTTATCAAAATAGGTGAATGGACAATTTTCAAAAGGAGAAACAATATGTCTTCAAAATCTCTGCTACTTGAAAGAATTCAAAAGAAAATATCAGATACAAAATTTGGTTCTGCACACACATATATTGTATCTAGGATATACTATAACATATTTAACATGTATAAGACTGCCTGCCATCTAGGGGAAGAGGTGGAGGGAAGAAAGGGAAAAATTGGAACAGAAGTGAGTGCAAGGGATAATGTAAAAAATCACCCATGCATATGTATTGTCAAAAAAAGTTATAATTACAAAATAAAAAAAAAAGAAAATTAAAATTAAAAAAAGAAAATATCAGATATCTTAACAGGGTCATATTGAGAAATGTATTCCTATCAATCTGCATATTGATTCAGAGAACCACAAATTAGCATTATCTCTATTGTATTATTATTTATTTTGTTAAAACGTTTCCCACTTACATTTTAATATGATTTTGCACATTTTTGTGCTGCTTGATGCTCTCCTTCAGGAAACTAAGTTTGACACCTCTGCCCTACAGCATCCATGAAATTGACAAAAGATATTGAAATGTGATAAAATTAAGTACAAAACAAGCCTGCTCTTAACATAGCTTAGAGAATCGTGGATGGTTTAAATGACATTCCCAAAAAACTCCTTATAATAAAATCATTGGAATGTTTTTAATTTTAAAAAAAATTTTAGAAACTAGATCTTGATTTATTATTTTGCTGATAGTCTAGATTTAAGAAAGTGGTGGAGAAAATGTTAATAATGTAAGTTGAAATGAACAATACATCCTTTCTTTCAGATAACTGATTAATTTACCAATATATCATTGAATATGGCTTCATTGATGGATTCATCATGTTATAAAAAATTTAAACCAAGTAGTTCTGTATTCCAAATGTTCTATTACCAATGAAGAATTGTACAGAAAAAAAGTAATGTTAAGGATGTTGTCACAGCAATGTATGGGTCAATCATATCATGAGAATGAGGGATAATAAATTTCACTGATGTTGTTACTATTTCTAATAACACCTACAGTAACATGTATATACCTGCTCATCCCACACAAATTTTATGCTTGTTGTCTTATAATTCTGCTATAGCTAGTCCACTCCAAATAGTAAAGACCTTCTTCAAGTTCTCTTAACATCACAGGGATGCCATTGAAGCTCATGGAGTGTCCAAATGTTATCCCTTGCTCCCATGATTTTACTGACCCATATATTTCTGTGATTACATCCTTAACATTTTTTTTTCTGTGAATTTCTTCACTCGTAATATTTTGCTGACTATTCATGCCCTCCATGTGCCTTTCTGTTGCCCTCTGGGTGACCCACAAATTTAATTCTTCAGACATTGGTATTATATGACTCATAGTCATTATCACCAGAATATTAATATTAAATAGATGGCTTCTTTTTTTTCAGGAAGATGCTTTAAAATGGGCAGTTTCCCAAAATCAATTTAACTCACCTTCTTCTTATTGAATTGTCAGTAGAGATAAATGCCTATTTGTAATGTCTATATAAAATATAAATACTGATGGTTGAACTCTATGAGTTATTCCTCCAACTACATATTATAATATAGACTAGAACTCTATGAATAACTATTCCAATTACATATTATAATATAGACCAGTGGTTTCCAAACTTTTTTAATCACACATCTATATCAGAAAAAAAAAGTTGCCTCTGTCTCTGTCTCTGGATGTGTGTGCTTTTCTATATATATGTTTATGTATGTGCATACATACATATTTATATACATACATGTACATACCTGCATGTAAATATACATATATATGGAGGGTGTCCTAAAAGTCTGAATGCAGTTTTAAAATATTAAAGTGCATAACTGCCCAAGACTTTTGGGACCACTCTGTGTTTGCAGAGAGAGATTACTTGTTTGTTAATTTTGTGCATATACTATGCTAGTAAGTATGTATACATTATAAAATTTACTCAAAATAGAACTTTAAGATGAGATAAAACTGAAATAGTAATTAATCTTAGAGACAAAGAGAGTGCACTGAAGTTTATTGAGTAGTAGACAGATGTGATCAGTTCTGCACTTTTGGAAAACCTCCTTGGCAGCTGTGTGGGAGAATGGATTGAACTGGAAAGAGATGAAGTATTGGTCTCCCTTCTAGGAGTCTGTTGCTATATAGCCCAGCAAGAGTTTATGAGAGTTTGAACTAGAATTATAGTCATGTTGATAGAGAAAAGGAAACAAAGGAAAGAGATATTTTTAAGGTATAAATAAGATTTAGCAACTGGTTGGATATTTGACGTGACTGAGAGTGAGTGAAGGCAACGTTTAGAATAGTCCGAGAGATTGGAAAGATGATAATGCCCTCAAAATAAATGGAAATTCAGTGGGTTTAGGAAAAACATAATGTAATGAGATCTGGGATATAGATTACAACCCATACATGGATGTGCATCCTGTGTGATAGTCTCATCAAAAACTAAAAGAGGAAGGGTGTTGCTTTGTGATACACTGAATCAGAGCATAAAATCCACACCTCTAAGGAATATCCATTAGAACTACAAAGTAATCTGTATATTGTAAGTATGGATTAGTGATTGGAAGAAATTTTATTTGCATTGCTGTATCTTGTATGCTGCATTATGGTTAAATTAAAATCATCTTGAAGAACTATCAAATGAAGAAGGGAAGAAGTTAATAGCTTACTCAGTCACAGGAAGCAAACAGTAGGAAGGGGTGGAGCAATAGAATAGTAGGTAATAATGACAGTAGGAAGGGGTGGAGCAATGGAATAGTAGGTAATAATGACTAAAAGGGTATGGAGTATGAGTTCAGTTGTTCTGACAAGATATGAAATTGGCTGTTATGATGAAGTTATTTAATCTATCTTCCCATCCTCCTGATCTTGCATCAATCTGGTTCATGCTGCATCCCTTTAGGGTGCTACTTTGAAAGCTATTGGGCTAGACAATCAAACAAGTACTTATAAAGTCTACTATTTGGTAGAGCAGGCACTGGGCTAAAAATAACTAACTAACTAAATAACAGTTCCTGTCCTCAGGGAGCTTACTATTAGGGAAGATAGCATGTACTTAAATAAGTATATACAAAATAAAGTATAATAGGAAATTGGATTGTAGTAGGTCAATCCTTGAAGGAAGAGTCAATATTCCCTGGCAGATTTCAATACTTAGAATTAGATTAGACAGATATTGCTTCCAATTCAACTACGTGTGAAAATTGGATGAACCTTTATTCCTAAATAACATAAAGATCTGGTACTGTGTGATGAGAGTTTTCTTATAAAATGAGGGGTTAGGAAAATTTTTGATTAAGAAGCTATTGAGCTAGAACTCAGTTTATATATAAGAAGAGGCATTCCCCTATTGACCTCTTTATACTAGTTCTTCCTGGAAATGAGTAAAATAGAACTCCTGTGAGGTGTCAGGGAGGGAGTAGCAGCAAACTGCATCCTTGACCTGGGCACCATGTGTTCATAAACATGTGGGACCTCTTTTTTTTGGGGGGGAATTGTTATTTCCTGGTCTTAGAGAATAAGCATCGAGAAAAAAAGAGTGTCCAGGTGATCAGAAAATCCATCACAACCACCAGACGTTCCATTAAAGACCAGAATAGGCAGCCAAGATTTCTGGAGCAGCAGTGACCAACAGCAGAGGAAGTGCCTACAGGAAGAGGTGGCAAAAGAATCACTGGAAGATTGCAGCAGTGTCAGGGATTTTGCTCCTTCATGAAAGATAGAAGTGTTGGCTGTGAACTCTAGAAAAGCATCCATTTTCAGAGCCTAATTGACAGCTGCAATGAGTATTCCACAAAGGGAAAAAAGAATTTCAAGAAAGAAGTCCAGGAATGCCAAGCTAGCCCTCAGACCCATGTGCTCTCTGTCTCTGAATGTCTTTGTATTTGTGTGCAAGACTTTATGTGCAAGAAGAGAATGACACCTTTTTCTAGATAAATTGATGGGGGCAGGGTAGGCATTTGCAGATATGGAATAGGAAAGGCTTTTTATAGATGGCATTAAAGAAAAAAGGGATTCTAAGAGGCATAGATGAGGTGGAAATGCATCCTAATGTTAGAGGACAGCCATGGCAAGAGTATAGAGATGAGAGATGAAATATTATTTGTGAGAAATTGTAAGAAGGCAGTTTGGCTAAACCATAGAATAATAGATGACAAAGTAGGAAAGGTAGATGGGGCTAGCTTGCAAAGCTCTTTAAAATATAAATAAAGCATCTTCTGTTTGATCCTAGGGGCAACAGAGAATCGGTCATTGACTGGAGACTTTCAAGTAGAAGAGTGCCATGGTTAGACTTGAAAGTTAGGAAAATTTAACTGTGTGGAGGTAGATTGGAGAGACATTCACTTGTTCTTTCCTGTGGGGAGAGTTGCTGCAGGTCAAAGTCTTTTGAATCATTGTACATCAATTTAGGAGACTTCTATGTTCTGGGGCTTGATGCAGCCAGTATAATGCCATATGCCGATGGCAGCATCAGGAAGACCTGTGGGAGAGCTGTCCTTTTGATTTGGATTCTGTGTTACACTTCTTCCATGACAATGACAAAAAGCTTTGGTGAACATATGTTCCCTTGTTTTCTGCCTCATTTGCTATAAATGATCAGAGGATTATCATATAATATTATCTCTGCTATTGCACTTTTCAAGGAATCTTAGTAGACTTATGCATGGGAGACACCTTGTTGGAACAGACTCTAATGTGAGGTTTCTACTGGATCAAATATTTTGCTATAGACAACAAACAGCAAACAAAATAGAATCCTGTACTTTCCACAATTTTCAGACAATCAATAATATGTAAACATGTGGCTACGATAGAGCTAGCATTTATAAAGTGACTTAAGGCTTGCAAAGCACTTTACAAATGCTATTTCATTTAAATCTTGCTATAACTCTGGGAAATAGGTTCTACTTTATAGATGAGGAAACTGAGGTAAATAGGAACTAAGAGAGTAGAGTGATCTACTGGTAGTCAGAAGATGAATTTGACCTCAGTTTTTTCTAATTCCAGGGCTAGTACTCTATCTACTGCATTAACCAGCTGTATTGGCTTATCAAATTGAATTATTTCCTTCTCATAGGGATATCAATGATACCTTTGATGCAAATGGGCTTATTTTTTTTTTCAAATAAGATGTATTCTTTATGACATTGATACCCTTCTCTCTATCAGATAACTTGAAAATTTATCCGTTCTGGAAACCAAATGGATACCCATCAGTTGGGGAATGGCTGAATAAATTATGGTACATGAATATAATGAAATATTATATTTTATAAGAAATGATCAGCAGGATGATTTCCGAAAGGCTTGGAGAGACTTACATGAACTGATGCTTAGTGAAGTGAGTAGAACCAAGAGAACATCGTACACAGCAACAAGAAGATTATAAGATGATCAACTGTGATGGATGAGGCTCTTTTTTTAACAATGAAGTGATTCAGGCCAATTCCAATAGATTTGCATTGGAGAGAACTGTCTGCATCCAGACAGAGGACTACGGGGACTGAGTATGTATCAAAACAGTATTTTCACCTTTTTTTGTTGTTGTATGCTTGCTTGTTATTTTCCTTCACATTTTTTTCCTTTTGATCTGATTTTTCTTGTGCAACATGATAAATGTAGAATAAGTTTAAAAGAACTGCACATTGTTTAATTTATATTGGATTACCTAGACAGGGAAGAGAGGATGTGAGGAAGGAGGGAGAAAAATTTGGAACACAAAAGTTTGCAAAGGTGAATGCTGAAAACTATTTTTGCCTGTATTTTGAAAAATAAAAAGTCATCATTATTTTTTTTAAGAAAATCAATTCCTTTATGCCCTCTTAGTTGTGTTTCCATCAATCCCTTCTGCTTTTCCACCTTTGTTTTTGTGACATTTCTGTCTCTTGGTTATTATATTTAAGACTGTGACACTGGAGTCTCAATTTAGTAGTTTAACTTTTCTTCATGGTGAAAGTAAGTTTTATTAATATATAAATCTTTTCTGTATTTTGTTTCTTTATTGTCCTCTCTCTATCCTTAAACAAATTTTGGATTACTAAATTGGACCTCTAAAGTTTCTTTAAATAAGTATTTCCTCTCTGCTGCTTCTTTCTGTTTTACAAGTACTACTTGTAACCTGCTATTATAACAGTTTACAAATGATTTATATTCTTATCTAATGTAGGCTTTGGGTACCATATATTTCTACTTGTCAAGCAGGTCAACTATTTGCTTTCTAAAGCAGCTCTTAAGGTTTTGTTATTCCCCTTATGATGATGACTGGTTTATATGCACTAGATAGCCTTAGGAAATAGTTAAAATCTACATGTATTGCATATAAGAAATTGAGACTATGTGTGTAATTTCATTAATCAAGAATTTCCTTCTATCAGTATAGTTCATCACCTTGTTTGCAATTTACTTGGCATGTGCTGAAAGTCTTAGTGCAGTTTTAAGCTGTCAAAAGCATTTAAACTATTAAAGTTTAGCCATGCACGCAGACTGTTGGGTCACCCTGTAGTTTTGGACAGTTGCCTAGAAAACTGAGGGATTAAGTGGTTTCTCTCCTAAAATCACAGTATTAAGTATCAGAAGAAGGTGAATCTAGGTCTTTCTGGTCAAGCCTTGAATTTCATTGGTTGGAGTTGGTTGTAGTGGAGAAGATAGTCACCAACCAAAGAATTACACAGGCCTAGCAATTTTACCTGCACACATGTACAAGTATTTGTTTGGACAATGTCTGAGACAAAAAGTAAAATGCCTAATTAGCAGTATAACAAACTGCTTTATATTCTAATGAGGTTTATATATTACCCTCCCATCGGTCTGTAACAATAATGATAATCAAAATTACTGAATCCTTTTAAAGTTACTCCATTAAACATAAACTATTAATAATTTATGTTTATCATTCATTTTGTATGTAGGAATTAATTTATTTTCCCATATATGATTCATATTATATATATATATATATGTATACACATATATATATATATATATGGATATATATTAAGTCCTCTTTTATATACCTTACCTTTGGGGGGGGAACGATAGATATGAACCAATAAGTAAACTTATCCCCACAAGATTAATCCCCCCTCCCTCATTAGACTAAATCCAGTCTAAACTGCAATGCTGGGTACAGTACTGGAAATGACTCAGAACCTATATGCTATGGGATCAGTTGACAGCTTCAGAAAAAAAGTCCTGAGACTTTTCAATAGCTTCATTGCTATTCACAATTCAAGGCAATTTGTGACACTTTAGTTCTGCCAAAGCTGTGACCTCTCCTGCATTTGTGATCAGCCAGTCATATTGGGGAGATTCCAGCTATTAGTTAGATGGCTTGAGTGCTTCATTGATATCTATGAAATAAATGACCTAACAACAGCCTTTGGGATTTTGGTTAGATTCGTTTTGGAAGGTCTATGGAAGATATAGGCAAGAATCACACAGGATGTGAAAAGGTTGTGATCTGAACCATATTGATGAGATCATGGATTTATTGTCTAACCTTGAGGAAAATATTTATCTGTATATATATTTACTCTATTTTATCTAAAATTTCTGAAAATATGGACAATGTCTTAATTTTTGTTTCTTTTATCCCAGGGATTACAATGATGTGGTAGAGCTTTAATAACTTTATTGAATGAATGATCATAAATAGAATATTTATTTGCACAATGACATATTACCATTTTTAATGGACTGCTCACTTGTCTTCAATTCCTTTTCTTTAGTTGGTTTTGTTATGTAAGCAAATTGATTATTTTTAAATCTTTTCCACATATTTTTATGCTGTACAACTTGTATATGTTTAATAACAATAGATAGCATTTTATACAGTACTTTATACAATATGGTAAAGTTTGTAAAGTACTTCTTACATATGATTTTATTTGATATTTATAATATCCTTAGATATAAATGCTATCATTACCCTAATTATATAGGTAAAGAAACTGAGAGAGATGGAGATTAAGTGACTTATCCAAGGTCTGAGAGTGAATTTCAAGCATATCCCTCTGCACCATCTGGGTGCCTACTTGAGTAAAGGACTGATGAGGTGTCTCATGTCAATTTACACAGAAAAAGAGACTATGTGATTAACTGTTTGAGTAAACATTGTACTAAATGAATGGAAGGAAAATTTTTCCAGATTATCTAGATTTCATATGATCAAATTTTGTGTCATCCAAGTTACACATTCACTCAATTAACAAGCATTAATTTAGAGTCTAGTATGTGCTAAAGACTCTATTACTTGTTGAGGATTAGTCATTCATCCCTTCAATGAATGATTATTAAGTATCTATAAATCATTGTTCTGTTTATTATAGATGATAACAACTCTGCGCTTTATATATACTGTTTAATTTATTGGACAAAATATACTATCCAAAACTGAAGAAGGGATAGAACAAAAACAGATGATTCTACTCCTTTACAATTTCCTAGTTCTCTAAAGTTATGCAGATTTATTAATAATTCAAGAAAAATTTCTGTGCAGTATAGCCCTAAATAATTTGAAACTGTCAGAGCAACAGCTTTTAACACTGTGGCAAGATGACATTTGTGGCTAAGGAATTGGAAGGCAAACTCAGCATTCACTAACATTATAATTATCCTTCAAGGGTGAAAGATTATTCAGTTCATCCTTAAGAAAGATCCCAGTGGACATACAGGGAAACAATGAAGGGGGCATTTTAAACTTCAGAAATAATCTCATCCTAGCAGCCATGAGGACAGTTTCCCAAGGGTAAATGTTCTTGGGAAGTCTGTATTTTTAGAACTAACACAGAAAAAAATCCAATTTCCAGGTTAAAAGAATGAGGTTATAAGAATAGGCAATTGTGAAATAATTATACCAAATTATACTAAAGATAATTTTATCATATAGTCAATATTAATCTTGTGTTAATATGTTTAAGCAAGAGGGTGAACTGAAAAGATAACCAATGAATTAAAAACACAAAATACTTTCTCCCTCCTCTCCCAAAAAAAAGTTAAAATAAAGACTGTGAAATATCACATTGAATTTATATTCTATCCATGTGGTTACTTTTTCCAAAAATGCTCATACTTTCTCAACTTGTGTAGATTTTGTCCATATTATTTTATGAAACTTTATAAAATATACAGTCAATGTTTTGGGACATTTTTAATAGTTACCTTGACACTGCATGAATATCAATGAAACAGTCTTTTAAGTTTAAAATCAAATACCTGTTTAGTAGTTAATCAATTTTAATTTGCTGGCCTTAGTCTAATTTTTTTTCTTGCCAAACCACTTTCCAATTTTCCCATCAGTTCTTGTCAACTAAAGAGTTCTTCTCCAAGTAACTTATATTCTTAGGTTTATCAAACACTGGGTTATTGCATTAGATTATTTAAGAATCGTGTTTATCTAGAGGATTTCAATAATCAACTTTTCAATTTTAACCAGTATCCAGTAATTTTAATTATTAATGTTTAATAATATAATTTGAGCTCTGGAAATATTATTTCTCCTTCATTCTTAATTGCCAGTCATGATGTCCCTTGTGATTATAAGCCTTTTATACTTTTAAAATAAATGTTGCCATCTTGTCAATCTCTTTAAACCAAACCTTTTAAATCTGATTGACATAGTATTAAGTTTGTAAATTTATATACCTAATATCAACATTTTTTATTGTATTGGCAGGGCCAAACTATAAACAATGAATATTCCTTAAGTTATTTGTCACTTTATTTTATTAAAGAATATTTTATAATAATTGCATTTATATGTCTCTGGTATGCATCTTAGTAGATTTACTTGCAAATATTATGCAATTTTCTGTTATTTTAAATGATATTTTCTTTTCATTTTCCCCTTAAGTTTTATTATGGATATATTTTTGTATAAATGTTGAAGATTTTGTGGATTTATTTTATATCTTGTTATTTACTAGTACTATTTATTTTATCTATTTCTTTGCTAATTCTCTAAAATTTATTATTATGTTATCAACAATTGGAATAATTTTTCTTGCTTTATTTATGTCTCTAGTTTCCTTCTCTTGTCTTATTACTATCATTACTTATTACTATCACTACCATCTTTTGTCTTATTATTACCATAATTTTTAGAATTGTTAAATAATAAAAGGGGATATTCTTATTTTACCCCATGTTAATTGGGAAAGCTTCCTATGTTTTTCCAAAGTTAACTCTTTGTAATAAATATCATGTGATAAATAATACGTATGTATATATGAAACATATTTTTTTTTAATCTAGAAGTGAGGCTTTATTTGAATTTAAATCTTCAGGCCCTTTGGTAAAGACCACATTTATTCATTCTCCATGCTTTCATATGACATCATTGCTGACATGAATGATTTCAATCTACTTATACCAGGATTAGTTTTAATATTTTAATATTCTATATGGCCCTATGTTATCCATCTTTTATACCGCTTTCTTTTCATGTCAGTCTGCCCTATTTTCTTTTTTTCTTTTAAATTTTTTTATTATATATATATATTTTTATAATATTATCCCTTGTATTCATTTTTCCAAATTACTCCCCCTCCCTCTATTCCCTCCCCCCGATGACAGGCAATCCCATACATTTTACATGTGTTACAATATAGTCTAGGTACAATACATGTGTGTGAATATCATTTTCTTGTTGCACAATAAACATTAGAATCCGAAGGTACATGCAACCAGGGCAGACAGATATTAGTGCTAACAATTTACATTCACTTCCCAGTGTTTCTTCTCTGGGTGTAGCTACCTCTGTCCATCATTGATCAACTGGAAGTGAGTTGGATCTTCTTTATGTTGAAGATTTCCACTTCCATCAGAATACATCCTCATACAGTATTGTTGTTGAAGTGTACAGTGATCTTCTGGTTCTGCTCATTTCACTCAGCATCAGTTGATTTAAGTCTCTCCAGGCCTCTCTGTATTCCTCCTGCTGGTCATTTCTTACAGAGCAATAATATTCCATAACCTTCATATACCACAATTTACCCAACCATTCTCCAACTGATGGACATCCATTCATCTTCCAGTTTCTAGCTACAACAAAAAGAGCTGCCACAAACATTTTGGCACATATATGTCTCTTTCCGCTCTTTAGTATTTCTTTGGGATATAATCCCAGTAGTAGCGCTGCTGGGTCAAAGGGTATGCACATTTTGATAACTTTTTGGGCATAATTCCAGATTGCTCTCCAGAATAGCTGGATTCTTTCGCAACTCCACCAGCAATGTATTAGTGTCCCAATTTCCCCACATCCCCTCCAACATTTATCATTATTTGTTCCTGTCATCTTAGCCAATCTGACAGGTGTGTAGTGGTATCTCAGAGTGGTCTTAATTTGCCTTTCTCTAATCAGTAGTGATTTGGAACACTCTTTCATGTGAGTGGATATAGTTTCAATTTCTTCCTCTGAGAATTGTCTGTTCATATCCTTTGACCATTTATCAATTGGAGAATGGTTCGGTTTCTTATAAATTATGGTCAGTTCTCTATATATTTTGGAAATGAGACCTTTGTCAGAACCTTTGTTTTTAAAAATATTTTCCCAATTTGTTACTTCCCTTCTAATCTTGTTTGCATTAGTATTATTTGTACAGAAACTTTTTAGTTTGATGTAATCAAAATCTTCTATTTTGTGATCAATAATGATCTCTAGTTCTCCTCTGGTCATAAATTCCTTCCTCCTCCACAAGTCTGAGAGGTAGATTATCCTCTGTTCCTCTAATCTATTTATTATCTCCCTCTTTATGCCTAAATCATGGACCCATTTTGATCTTATCTTGGTATATGGTGTTAAGTGTGGATCCATATCTAATTTCTGCCATACTAATTTCTAGTTTTCCCAATAGTTTTTTCCGAATAATGAATTTTTATCCCTAATGTTGGAATCTTTGGGTTTGTCAAAGATTAGATTGCTATAGATGTACCCTTTTTTGTCCTTTGTATCTAATCTGTTCCACTGATCTACCGGTCTATTTCTTAGAGAATCCCAAATGGTTTTGGTGACTGCTGCTATATAATATAGCTTTAGATCAGGTACACTTAGACCACCTTCCTCTGAGTTTTTTTTCATTAGTTCCCTTGCAATTCTTGACCTTTTATTCTTCCATATGAATTTTGTTGTTATTTTTTCTAGGTCATTGAAATAGTTTCTTGGGAGTCTGATTGGTATAGCACTAAATAAATAGATTAGTTTGGGGAGTATTGTCATCTTTATTATATTCGCTCGGCCTATCCAAGAGCATTGAATGTCTTTCCAATTATTTAAATCTGATTTTATTTTTGTGGCAAGTGTTTTGTAATTTTTCTCATATAATTCCTGACTTTTCTTTGGTAGATGGATTCCCAAATATTTTATACTCTCAACATTTGTTTGGAATGGAATTTCTCTTTGTATCTCTTGCTGTTGCATTTTGTTAGTGATATATAAAAATGCCGAGGATTTATGTGGATTTATTTTGTATCCTGCCACTTTGCTGAAATTTTCATTATTTCTAGTAGCTTTTTAGCAGAGTCTTTGGGGTTCTCTAAGTATACCATCATGTCATCTGCAAAAAGTGATAGTTTGATTTCCTCATTTCCTACTCTAATTCCTTGAATCTCTTTCTCGGCTCTTATTGCCGAGGCTAGCGTTTCTAGTACTATATTGAATAGTAATGGTGATAGTGGGCAACATTGTTTCACTCCTGATCTTACTGGGAAAGGTTGCAGTTTATTTCTATTGCATATTATGCTTACTGAAGGTCTTAAATATATGCTCCTGATTATTCTAAGGAATAGTCCATTTATTCCTATACTCTCAAGAGTTTTTAGTAGGAATGGATGTTGGATTTTGTCAAATGCTTTTTCTGCATCTATTGAGATGATCATATGGTTCTTATTAATTTGATTATTAATATGGTCAATTATATTAATAGTTTTCCTAATATTAAACCAGCCCTGCATTCCTGGAATAAATCCTACTTGATCATAGTGTATTATCTTGGAGATGATTTTCTGAAGTCTTTTTGCTAATATCTTATTTAAGATTTTAGCATCAATATTCATTAAGGAGATTGGTCTATAATTTTCTTTCTCAGTTTTCGATCTACCTGGTTTAGGTATCAGTACCATGTCTGTGTCATAAAAGGAGTTTGGTAGGACTCCTTCATCCCCTATTTTTTCAAATAATTTATATAACATTGGGGCTAATTGTTCTTTAAATGTTTGGTAGAATTTACATGTGAATCCATCTGGCCCTGGGGATTTTTTCCTGGGGAGTTGATTAATAGCTTGTTCTATTTCTTTTTCTGAAATGGGACTATTTAAGCAATTTATCTCCTCCTCTGTTAATCTAGGAAGCCTATATTTTTGGAGGAAGTCATCCATTTCACTTAAGTTATCAAATTTATTGGCATAAAGTTGGGCAAAGTAACTCCTTATTATTTCTCTAATTTCCTCTTCATTGGTGGAAAGATCCCCCTTTTCATTTGTAAGACTATCAATTTGATTTTCCTCTTTCTTTTTTTTTGATCAAATTTACCAAAGGTTTATCTATTTTATTGGCTTTTTCATAAAACCAACTCTTGGTTTTATTTATTAATTCAATAGTTTTTTTACTTTCAATTTTATTGATTTCTCCTTTTAATTTTTGTATTTCAAGTTTAATTTTTGGTTGGGGGTTTATAATTTGGTCTTTTTCTAGCCTTTTAAGTTGTAAGCCCAATTCGTTAATCTTCTCTTTCTCTATTTTCTTCAAATAAGCCTCTAAAGATATAAAATTTCCCCTTATTACTGCTTTAGCTGCATCCCAAAGATTTTGATATGATGTCTCATCATTGTCATTATCTTGGGTGAAATTGTTAATTGTTTCTATAATTTGCTCTTTCACCCAGTCATTCTTTAAGATGAGATTATTCAGTTTCCAATTACTTTTTGGTCTATTTACCCCTAACTTTTTACTGAATGTAGCTTTTATTGCATTGTGATCTGAGAAGAAGGCATTTATTATTTCTGCCTTCCTACATTTAATTTTGAGATCTTTATGTCCTAATATATGGTCTATTTTTGTATAGGATCCATGAACTGCTGAGAAGAAAGTATATTCATTTCTATTGCCATTCAGTTTTCTCCAAAGGTCTATCATACCTAGTTTTTCTAATGTTCTATTTACTTTTTTAATTTCTTTCTTGTTTGTTTTGTGGTTTGATTTGTCTAAATCTGAGAGTGCAAGGTTGAGATCTCCCACTATTATAGTTTTACTGTCTATTTCTTCTTGCAGTTCTCTTAACTTTTCCTTTAGAAAGTTAGATGCTATACCACTTGGTGCATATATGTTTAGTATTGATATGGCTTCATTATTTATGCTACCTTTCAGCAGGATATAGTTTCCTTCCTTATCTTTTTTAACGAGATCTACTTCTGCTTTTGCTTGATCTGAGATAAGGATAGCTACCCCTGCTTTTTTGGCTTTACCTGAAGCATAATAGGCTCTGTTCCAACCTTTTACCTTTATTCTGTATGTATCTCCCTGCTTTAAGTGTGTTTCCTGTAGACAACATATTGTAGGGTTTTGCTTTTTGATCCAATCTGCTATCCGTCTCCGTTTGATGGGATCGTTCATCCCATTTACATTTACAGTTAAAATTATATGAAACATATTTTAAATGACTTTCCTCTACTTATGTATTTTTAAGTATCCACTATAAAGTAATGTTGAACTTTATCAAAAGATTTTTTAAAAAATTGATTGCTATAATAGGAGTGTCTTGGGTTTTTGTTTTTAATATAATTTTTCTATGGTTACATCCCTAATTTGTCCAACTTAGTCATAATAACTTTATATATATATATATATATATATATATATATATATATATATATATATATATATATATATATATATATATATATATATATATATATATATATATATATAGCTTTTGCCTTTTTTCTAGGATTTTATTTGAAATTGTAAATTCCTTTATTTTATTTTTGGATCCCTAGCAGCAGTACTAATGTCTGATATTAGTGCTTAATAAATTAGCTTATTGATTGATTGATCAATGATACTGATCTAGAATTACTTTCTTTGCTTTATTTTTTCTGGTTAAAATATTAGGAGTATATTTATTTCAAAAAAGGAGTATAGAATAATTTTTTATTTCTCATTTTTCATAAATAATATATTTGGGGTTTTGATCATTAAATATTTAATAGAATTTGTCTTTAAATCTATTTGGACTAGAGGGTTTTTTTATTTCCTGTACTAATTTCTTTATCTCTTGTTCAATTTTGTTTTCTAAGAATATATTATGATCTCTATATAACAATGCTTTGATTTGCATATTCATATAATTATCTCTTTCCTTTAAACCATCAGTATTCTAACAATTTTGTAGAGTATATTCTGACAATTATTTTCATTTATCTTCTTATAATTTCATTTTGTTCTTTAAAAATATATGAATTTGTTTTTTCTTTTTAATTAGTTTAGTTAAAATTTTATTGATTTTGTTAGTCTTTTTAAAGATCTAGATTTTAGCTTTGGTATTTCTATAGTCTTTGTTTTCAATTTTGTCTATTTCTCCTTTAATTTTTAAAATTTTGTGATTTGAGTTTATTATTTTTTTGCTTTCTAAAGTGTCCCACTCAGTAGTTCATTAATACTCTTCCCTCTCCTTTATTTTGTTGGTGTATGTTTTTGAAGATGTTCCCAACTGAGGCATATTACCTATATCCTGAAAATCTGATATGTCTCTTCATCATCATTTCCTTTTACATAGTCATTATTTCTATGATTTGATTTCTGATGCACTTATTATTTGAGATGATTATTAAACTTCCATTTGTAGCTCTATGTTTTGGTTGTGTTCCTTGTAAAAATTACTTATTTTAGTAAGTTATGACCTATAAGACATGTGTAATATTTCTATTCTTACATTTATTTATCATTTCTCTGTCCTCTAACACATATTACTTTTTTGGTAAAAGTACTATATTGTGCTGAGAAATATGAATATTACTTATTATTCTCATTCAAAAGATAATATATAGTTTATTTACAACTTTTCCATGATCTTGTTCAATTCCATAATTCCTTGTTAACCATTTGATTTATTTAGGTCTGAGAGAAGAACATTCAATTCTTCATCAATATTGTATAACTACATATATTTTTGTAATTCAATTAATTTTTCTTTGAGAATTTACATTCTATACCATTCAGTATATTTACATTTAATATTATCTTATTATATATGGTATCTTTAATGTATCTTTCCTACTTATGTCTATTGACATAATGATTTTAAAATTTTTGCTTTGTTTAGTGATATTCTTGCCTTGGCTATTATTTATTATTTGTTGCATGCATGTTGAATCTTTTTCTAGCCTCTTATTTTAACTTTTTTAAAACAAAAATATTGATTTTATGTAGATGTGTTCAAGGTATTAGAAAAAAAGAATTGTTTTATAGTCTTTTTCCTTCTGTCTCTCATTTCATTGGATTGTTTCATCCATTTATAGGCAAGGTTATGATTGTTAGGATCATATCTCTTTCTATCTTCCTTTGTTTTGTTTTCTCTCTATTTCTTTTATATTCATTTTAGGTGATTCCTCCATTAAGCTATTGCTTATTATTCCTATATTATTTTGCTTTGTCCCTGTAATTAGTTTCACTTAAATTTCTTTCAGGATACTCTACTTGAGGATAATATATTCCTACAAACTTTTTTTTTAAACCACCTCTCATTCTCATTTAACTTTAATTCATAGCTCATTAACAAGTACTCGTTGTTCTATGAATCACTGAAGTTGTTCATTTCTTTTTACTTAATCATGTCATGATTAATTTATTGATTTATCTGATTCTACATATTTAATCCATCTTTTCCTCTGTCTACCTAAGTGTGTGGTCTAAATCCTTCTGTTGGATTAACCTTTTGATTTAAGTAATCTTTACAGCACCTTTTCCTTTCCTTTCCTTCTATTTCTGGGGACACACTAGAGACAAGGAAGGGAACACTTTAATTTCAGAAGTGATCTTATTTAAACAACTTTAGAAGTATCTTCCCAAAAATAAAACTCTTGGGGAAAAATATTTTTAGAACTAATGATAGAAAAAGGTAGAAACAAAGATAAATAAATTGTGAGTGAAACAGAGAGAAAAAGATAGGTATGGAGACAGAGGAAAAGAGAAAGACAGAGGCAGAGAAGACTAGAAAGCAGAATTAAAGACATTTCATAAATTTTAAAGTGTGACAAATATCAATTATTATTAATCAGTGGCTTGTTATAGTCAGCACATCATATATAAATAAGAACATCTGGATTACTTCAATTCCCATAGGGAATCCATCTTCTAGTTGGACCTTATCCAAGATATAGAATTGTAGAATCACAATATTTGAAAGTTGGAAAAGACCAGACCTGCCATCTTTTTCCATCTATATATGTGTAAATAATCTCTATTATGATCTATACTTGACAAGTAATCAGCTGATATAAACTCAAGATCCTTCAGCATTTTGGCTGCTTTCTCCTGGATACTCTCAAGTGTAGTAGACTCTTCAAAACTGAGCACAACATTCCAACTGTGGTCTATGTGCTGAGTCCAATCACCTCCTTATTCTTGGAAGCTATGTTTTGCCTAAATAGGCCCAAAATTTCATTAGCTATTCTGGGTACCATTATGCTCTGTTGATTTGCCTTAGTTTTCTGTCTATTAAATCCTCTGATAATTTTCAGAAAAAAACAAAACAAAACAAAATCTCTAACCATACTTCTTCTGTCTTTCACTTGTAAAGTAGACTGATTGAACCTAGCATAATATTTTACATTTATTCTTTTGAATTTTAATTTATTAAATTCAGTCTAGTATTTTAGCTATCAAGCTCTTGTGGGATCCTGAATATTACATAATATATTTGCTAGTATACCTAGCACTATACCATCCTCCAATTTGACAAGGATGTCATATATGGATTCATTTTGTCATTGATAAAAAATATTAAACATCATAGAACTAAACAGAAGTTCTTGTGACACTCTCCTGGAGACCTCTTTCCAAATTGACATTGAATTCCCAGTTACTCTTTAGTCATTATTCTTTGATTGTGACTACTCAATTAACAATACTTAATGAGTTCCAGTTTGAATGTTAATAAAAGCAAAAATTCAAGCTATCCTGTTCTGATACTGCAAGTATATTTAAGAGAGTCTTCAGAACTATTGATACTAAGTAACAGTGTCCATGGTACACTAGTGGCTGCTTCCTAGCATGATTATTATCTTTTGAATCTTCCTAGGAAATACAATGGAATAAAAAAGAAATTGAGATTTCCCTTTACTTAAAGAAACATTTTGCCTCAGTGGTGACAGCTACCATTCTACTCAATAAACAAATCAATCTTCTAATGTTATCTTCTCTGCACCCCAAACAAAATTCTCCTGAGTTTGTGCCTCACATCCAGCTCTGAAGATTCTATAAGGCTCAAAGGAAGTAATTCAACTTCACCTATAGTGTCATTTTACTATTTTTTTTTGTTGTTGTTGTTTTAATTGAGTGATATCAGAAGCCTTAGGGAGGAGGTGAGGGAATCATTTCCATTACTTGCTTTCCACCCTTAAATAAATGACTTAATTATGATCTACCTAAACTCAGAAGAACCCCCAATAAATCCTGACAAATCTTCTATAAAGAGAAAAAATGCAATTCTTAATGCATCCTCCCTTCCTCTCCCTTCCTTTCTTTCCTTCTTCCTTCCTTTTATTCCTTCTTCCATCTATTTTTCTTTCTTCTTGACTTACTTCCATCCTTATACCCACATTCCCTTCCTTCTTCCCTCCTACCTTTCCTCTTTTTCTTGCTCCTTGCTTTCTTTCCTTTCTCTCTCCTTTTTTCTTCATCTTTCTCCCTCCTGCTCTCCCTTCCTTTCTTTCTCCCTCTTTTTTTGTCTTTTCCCCTTCCTTCCTTCTCCCTTTCTCTTTCTCTCTCTGTCCTACTCCAATCAGAACTCTTAGCCTCCCTAGCCATAGGAAGCACAGATATCATGTCCTAACAATTCTTATAGCTTTCTAATGGATCCCCTCTCCTTGAACTCCCTATGTATTTCTAATTTTCATTTCCTCTTTTTTTCTCCAAGTTTCTTATTTTTAAACATTCTCCTTTCTTCATTTGACTGTCAATAGGTCTTTCCCTGTTACTTATGAACACAGTCCACATCCAAATTGTCCTTTTGTAACTGCACTTACTCTTCCCCTTTCTATGGATGCTATTTTCTTCATCCTTTATTGTTCAATTCAAAACAGATAAATAATGTAGACTAAGTCCATCTCTCCTTTTTAAGTATCCAAAGTTAATTGCCAAAATCTAACTCTAATTTATAATTCTCATCCCGTTTTCATGCCAAGCACACAGATTTCACTGCCACCTCTCCATACTTAGTCTAAAATAATAACTTGCACTTATGTAAGCTTTTATTGTTTATATGGTTATTCATATTATTTCTTTGAAGTTTTAGAATAACAATGTGAGGAGATATTTAGTTGCAAGTATTATTAGCCTCATTTTGCACATAAGGAAACTATGATTCAGTGGTTGAATAATATGCCATTGAATATACAACTAATGGATATCAGAGACAGAATTTGAATCTAGGCTTTAAAAAAAAACAAAAAACAAAAACAAAACTAAACCCCATCATGATTTCTATCCATGCTATTTCTCATCACTTTATTAAAGTGACATCACTGTGGTTTTTTTTTTTTTTTGGTTTGTTTTTTTTGGTTTTTTTTAGTTTGAATAGCAATGCTGATAAAAGAAAATACTAACTCAAATTCTTATTGTCATATAAGAAAGCCAGTTGAGTCCCCCTGATGAATCCCACTCTTCAGTGGTTTAAAATGAAATTGAAAAGAAATAATTTCCACTATAGAATTAAGTTAGATTCCACAAAAATCAAAGTTTCCATTGGTAATATATAACTAGATACTTTTTTCTGTTAATATATAACTAGATAATCATTATGCATGTATGATAATTTGGGTGTGTGAGGGGGAAGTAGATATGAAGAATAGGGAGTGGTAGAGTAAGAATGATTGAAAACTTATACCTCCTCTTTAGCTGCTTTGACTATTCTCTGCCTAGAGATCACATACCTTCATTTTTTAAGAGGAAAAAAAAAAGTTTCCTCATCCATAAAATGAGGGCATTGAACTAGATAATCCCTAAGGTTTCTTCCTACTTTAAATCTGTAATCCCCACCCTATGATCATTGAAACTGCATGACAACTGAGGTAAGCAGGATTCTTCCTAATTATCTGAGTTAAAATTTTCCTATGAACTTGATTCAGGAAAAATTGCTCATGTCTAAAATACTCATCGTGATTGTAAAGAGACACATGTTCCTCCCCTTCTCCCACTGAGGGGGCAGGGAAGTATGTTTGGAAAACTCTTTTTACAGAGTAATTCTTTCTCACTTGGACAGAGATAGATTCACTAACAATTTAAAAGAAAGACTGCCACCTATTGGATCACCAATACCTAAGTGAGTCTCCTAAATACAGTAAATTTATGATTATAAAAGCACTTGTCTCTCTCTACCCACCATGCACTACTTTGCAGCCTAGCTTTCTTCCCTTGTTTATTACACCAGAAGCATTTCCTGAAAAATGCTTATTGAATAGAACCTCTGCTGTCGTGATCAGATTTGTCTCAGAACTGTTTTCTTCTGTACCTACTATGTATGAAAAAATAAACTATTATTTAAAATATTCACTGAAATTCTATCTTCTATAAATGTGGATAATTGAGAGGTGACCATACTGCTAAACATTTTGAATAGTTTGTGAGCTTTTTACCAACTCATCCTCCCTAAATTATTATTTTAGGCTAAGTATGGAGAGGTAACAGTGGAATCTGTGTGCTTGGCATGAGAACTGGGGATGAGAATTACAAATTAGAGTTGGATTTTGGCAATTAATTTTGGATACTTAAAAAGGAGAGATGGACTTGGTCTACATTATTTATCTGTTTTGAATTGGACAATAAAGGAGAAATGAAGAAAATAGCATCCATAGAAAGAGGAAGAGTTAGAAAGGCAACATGAAATAAGCATTCTTAAAAATTGGATTGACACAAATTATTGCTCCCCTTAGATAAGTAGACAAATGAATATTTGCAAGACTATTTCTTTACTATCCAGATAAGCTTGACTTCATGAAACTTAGCCACAGTAGGAATTCTTCGAAAAGTTTTGCAGCGTAACACTCCCCTTTTAAATTGGACAAGTATAATACCAAATTTTTTACTATAAATTTTTATCACTAGAGATAGAATTAACCAGCTTTTAAACACCTTCTCAGGGAGTCATGTTTATTTATTTATCTATTTATTTTCAAGGTTGCCTCTTAATTTTTCTTTGCATAATATATGTTGGTCTATATTAATTAGATTTGTTTTTGCTATTTGCCAATATCTTTGTGAAAACCTTGTAAAGGAAAGCATGCCAGTGGCCCTTTTCCTATTTTGTCTCTGACTTGTCTCAATAAAAATAAGATAAATTATAGAATCTGAATTTCATGATCAGCAAAAATGTAAATGATACCCAACCCCTAGAGTGGTTAAAAGCCCCTTTAAGAAAATTATTAAGACCTTCATAGAACTTCTCCAATAAATATGTTACTTTTCTGTTTCTGTCCTGGTTTGAGGTCTTTAATGCAATATCATATTTTAAATGAGTCAAATTTTCTAATTCTCAATAATTTTCTCTAGCTGATTAATGGCAGATGTTCCACAAGATCATTTTACTTAGTACATAGTTTTTCTGACCAAGGAACTTCTAAATGTGACTGGCAGCCTAAAGCCACAGCTCAAATTCTTAATCATTCATTAGGTAAGACAGTAAACAAGCTGAATAAGTCAGCATGTTAACATTTTATTTTTAATATTTTCATATATTGTAATTGCCCCAAAGGGTCCATGTATGTTAATATTAATTTTCCTCCTTGTTAGCATCAGGCATGCTCATTTATTGTAGAGCTAGGTTTCTTTCCCCAAATCCTTCCACTATGCCATTCATCATTACGACAGCATCATCAAGTCTGGGGGCATTGATCATACCATCTCCCCTGAGGCAGGTGGTAATACAGCTCATTAATCTGACTAGTAGGACAGACTGAAGAGTAATGTGTCTTCCTTGTTCCTCCTGCAGGTCAGCCAACATATACTTCTGGTTGAGAAGTAACTTGCACAGGGGTAAGAGAAATGCTTCAAGAAGTTATTCAGAACAATCTGAAATGCTACAATCTTGAAATCAAAGATTAGAATTTCATCTGTCTCAGTAATCACCAAGCATCATTCTGAATCTCCTGGTAAGAGTTGGGGCTACCGATTTCAACAGTCTTCAAGGAGGAGAGCTATTATCATTCAAAGGATATATCTCTAGGGCAAGAAGTTCTAGAATCATGAATTAAATTTCAGTCATACTACAAGAGGAAAAACATTTTTGGATGCACAATATTGGAATCTCTGTTATAACTACAGAGGTAGCATAATATAAGGAACAGAGTGAGAAAGATACACTCAAATCCCAATTCGGGTGCTTACCTGGGCAAGTAATTAAACCTTCATTTACTTCAGGAAACTCCCTAGGAATCTAAGTCATAGATGGACTGCCAATCTTTTTTGGTGTAGTGTGTGTATGTGTGACTGTATGTGTGTGTGTGTGTGTGTGTGGTATAATGCAGTGTATATACACGTAGGATGTCCCAAAAGTCTTGATACATTTTAAAGCTTAAAATTTCATTAAGACTTTTTGGAAACATGTGTATATATACACATATATGTATATAAAATTCATACGTATGCATATATGTGTATGTATACATGTATATGTGTAAATAAAGACTTCATCAAGAACAATATGTATATGTCTTGACAAAACCTGTTTTATTCATTAATATTTAAATTTCTTTCATGTTCTTTGGTCCCTTTCATGGTTCTTTCATGTCCCTTTGGTCTCCTAGCATTCTAGGAAAAGAGTACTAGAGTAGGATTCAGAATAACAGGGTTCTGATCCTTCCTCTACTGCTCATGGGAAAAGCTCTTTACCTCCCTGGGCCTTGATTTCCTAATTTGTAAAATGAAAAGGATAGACAAAAACCTAATTTACCTCAAGTTCTTTACAAACTTTAATCTTCTATATAACTTATTATATCCTGCAATAAGGGCAATAAAGGATGAACAGCCAGATGTGAAGGGAGGAAGATCTATGTTAAAATTGTGCCCCTGTCATAGATTGAATATATGACCATAGTCAATAATAAGAGATTTTAATTCTCAGTGTTCCAAGAAATTCTCCAAGAAAAAAAAATATATATATATATACATATACATAGGAAATTCTATTTTTATAAGTAAAAGATATTGATACATCTAGACATAGCTATTGGTGTGTTTTATTGGGAGAGAGAGAACGAGAGAAGGAGGGAGGGAGGAAAGGACAAAGGGAGAGAGGGAGACAGAAAGAGAGAGATGAGGGAGGAAGGGAGGGAGATGAGGAAAGGAGAGAAGGAAGGAGGGAGGGAGGAAAAGACATAAAGAGGGAGGGCGGAGAGAGGGAGGAAAGGAGAAAGAGAGAAAGAGAGAGAGAGAGAGAGAGAGAGAGAGAGAGAGAAGAAGAAGAAGAAGAAGAAGAAGAAGAAGAAGAAGAAGAAGAAGAAGAAGAAGAAGAAGAAGAAGAAGAAGAAGAAGAAGAAAGAAGAAGAAGAAGAAAGAAGAAGAAGAAGAAGAAGAAAGAAGAAGAAGAAAGAAGAAGAAGAAGAAGAAGAAGAAAGAAGAAGAAGAAGAAGAAGAAGAAGAAGAAGAAAGAAGAAGAAGAAGAAGAAGAAAGAAGAAGAAGAAAGAAGAAGAAGAAGAAGAAGAAGAAAGAAGAAGAAGAAAGAAGAAAAAGAAGAAGAAAGAAGAAGAAGAAAGAAGAAGAAGAAGAAGAAGAAGAAGAAGAAAGAAGAAGAAGAAGAAGAAGAAGAAAGAAGAAGAAGAAGAAGAAGAAGAAGAAAGAAGAAGAAGAAGAAGAAGAAAGAAGAAGAAGAAGAAGAAGAAGAAGAAGAAGAAAGAAGAAGAAGAAGAAGAAGAAAGAAGAAGAAGAAGAAGAAGAAGAAGAAGGAAGAAGAAGAAGAAGAAGAAGAAGAAGAAGAAAGAAGAAGAAGAAAGAAGAAGAAGAAGAAGAAGAAGAAGAAGAAGAAAGAAGAAGAAGAAGAAGAAAGAAGAAGAAGAAAGAAGAAGAAGAAGAAGAAGAAGAAGAAGAAGAAGAAGAAGAAGAAGAAGAAGAAGAAGAAGAAGAAGAAGAAGAAGAAGAAGAAGAAGAAGAAGAAGAAGAAGAAGAAGAAGAAGAAGAAGAAGAAGAGGGGAGGAAAGGGGAGAGAAAGAGGGAGGGGGAGAGAGAGGGAGGGAGAGAGGAGGGAGAGAAAGAGACCAGCTAGGTGGTAGAGTAGATATAGTTTGGAGTCAGGAAGACCTGACTTCAAATCGAACCCCACACAGTTACTAATTATGTAATGACAAGCAAATTACTTAACCTCTATCTCAATTTCTGAAACAGGAAATAATAATAGCACATATCTCCAGGATTTCTGTGAAGATCAAATGAGATAATAAAAGTGCTTAGCACCATGCCTGGCACATAGTAGATGTTGTAAAAATGTTAGCTATTATCATTAATAATAGCAGTAGTAGGTAGATAGATACATAGATGAAATCTCTAAGTTCTATCAACTCACATATGATTTTCTTCAAAAGATAAAATTAGAATAGAAAGTAGAGACTCTTCTCTTTTTAATCTCAAGATAAGGCATACTGCCTGCATATAGTAGACATTTAATAAATGTGTGTTGATTTGAGTATTTGAATTAAGCCATCACAAAACATCAATGACTCTAGAATGACAAGGGAACTCCTTGTAATTGAATGGTTCTTGGTTTGAAGAGGAAAAGATAAACATGATGATGATGATAACTACAACAGCAGTGATGATTGACCTACTATCTACCTCTATAGGCTAAAGAATTTTTAAAAGGGAAATGAGAATTTTGCTTGTTTTTCAGTCTAATCCACTACTAATTAGTATGATCTGTGTCTGACCTATATATTCCCACAAGATAACATAAGAGGAACTCTAGTACTCCCCTGCCTCCATATTTCCACCCCATCCTCAGATTCAAGAATACCTTAACTAGTATCTTACTAAATTATAGATGATCCAACTTAGTTATTATTTTTATCTGAACTTTTTTTTTTCATTTTAAAGTAGAAACTTCTGAATAAAAGGCCAATCTCAAAATATAGAGATTTAGCTGTGACTCCAGACTTAACCTATCTTTTCTTGGAACCTCTTAAGATTATGAGTTCAACAGAAGATGCCAACCTGCATTGGAGAGGGAGAGATTTCTTCAACTGGGAGTTGCCTATATAAGTTCAGCCACTACATTGCATTCTACACAGTACCTATTTGAAAATCTTAATTATATACAATCCCACATATTAGATGCTCAAGTAAATAATTCTCAAATGACTGAATCCCCTTCTTGTAAAGATAAGGAAACAAGTCCAGAGAATTCATGGAACTATGTAAGGAGGCATTATGGAACAATGAGAAAAAATGGCTTTGGAGTCAGAAGACCTGTACCATTTACCACCTTAGTAACTTTGGGCAAATCACTTAATTAAGCCTCATTTCTTCATCTATAAAACTAAGTGCCTGCACAAGATGCTTTCAGAAGTTCCTACTAACCCTAAAACTATGATCCTATGATTAGTTTGCTATGAATTAATTTAAGAACAGTTGGGGAAAAGCTCTGTCATAAAGTTTTAATGACCTCCTTTCTAGATGAGGCTATTCCAAACTTTTCCACCTAGATATCAAGCTAATATTTTTCCATTGTATATGAATGAATGAACTAAAAAGCATTTATTGTACCAAATAGTGATGATGCAATAAAAAAGTGAAACACTACTTAACCTGATTTAAAAATTGAGGCAGTAATAGGAATGGTCATTTTATCAATAGGGCAGTCAATTGGCAATATTACAAAACCAATTGTAGTTCTGATTCAATTAGAGACACCTAACTAGTGTCCCAGTGGACAGATTACTAGACTTGGAGTCCAAGACAACTGAATTTAAATGCTATTTCAGATGTTTGGTTGGATGACACTTAGTGGAGATGACACTTAACATCTGTCTACCTCAGTTTGCTTGTTTGTAAAATGGGAATGATAATTATAAAGCCTACCTCCTAGTGTTGTGAAAATGAAACAAACTAACATTTATAAATCACTTTGCAAATTCCAAAGTGGTATTATGTTACTGACCCCAGAGGAAGAAGTAGGGTGTAGAGGGGAGAAATTAAGATGGCCACTTAGGTGGAAGACTGGTTTAGATATGAACCATTGTCTATGAGATTAGTTAGATAATAGTATGTTAAACGAATCACTAACGATGATGATTCAGCCCCAGGGCAGAAATAAATTAACATCCTCAGAAACGGGAGCATGGATTCTGATTATAGTTACATATGTCCTGATCCTCTCCCCAATAATATCTTGAGTTAAATAAAAAAATATTTTAAATATGGGCAAATCAGATTTTATTATTTGAAAAAAAAAACTAGATTGTCTTTTAAAAGAATCTATCAGCCTATAAACATTTTACCAACCTGAAATTTTTTCATTGCTTTCATTTCCATAGTATGACTAGATTTAGATGTTTACAGTCTCAAAATGACTATATCAGTGTCTAACTAGAATAAAATCTTGCCTCCTGCCTACTTTCTTATCCACATTCCTATTTTTTCAGGCTTTCTAATATATATATATATATATATATATATATATATATATATATATATGTATATATATAAATATACATATATATATATAGCTACATTGAGGATATGCTTCTGATAACATTATGCATTTGCTATTTTGTTTTGTTTTGTTTTTGTAAGATGACTACAATAAATAGCAGGTGAAATTCTACATACTTATAGTTGCCAATGGAAAAATAGAAAACTATATATTTCCAGTGGTTAAACTTTTTTAATTATACAAACACAGAATCACATTAATGATATTTTATAAGATTTAGACCCTTAACCAGGTTAGTTATTAATTACCAGAAAATGCCTGACCTGAGGGTCATTGTTATTATTAAAAATTGTTTGAAATTCATAAAGAAAATATTGCATAATCATTGTTTTATGTGTTGAAATGTGAAAAGTCAAATGGTACTTTGCCAACAAATGCAGGTCTGTTTGCTGTGTTTGTCTTCCTTTAGTGGTTTAAAGAGTGGTAAAGTAACCAATTGGAAAGCAAGATTTAATTCCCAACATTCCATTAGGTTTATAATGCACCATAAACCTCAGCTCCACCACTTTTCACTAGCCCTGCAAATTAGACTGTCTACAACCAAGGTTGGAAACCAGACCCGAAATCAAGCATAAAAAGGAGAAGTTAAAATAAATTGCAGGTCTCTATTCAATCCATAGTTTCTACAGTCCTGACTCTGGAAATCTCATGAGGAAAGAATGAGAAGAGACTTAGTGATGATCAGCTTAGTGCTTTGGGAACAGGAAATTAATTTACATTTTCAGGAAACTGACAATGAAGAACTGCTCTCAAATCTCTTTTTGCCTAGAGACCATGATTTTTCTCTTTGATATTTTGCCAATATCCAAAGTTCACTTTTTAAAGTTCCTCATATTTAGGTTTTTTTGGATATTGACCCATCTGGAATGATTTGGGAAGGATATGTATTGTGAATGAATTAGGGCAGAGAGTTGATGAAAGCTGTACCTAGTTTATAGTGTTTGAAAGCATTTGATTTATGTGCAAAAGAATATTTGATTGTTGGAAGCAACTTAAATTTTAAAGTAAATTTGGTGTGGATTATATGTCTAGGTTGGAATTCTATAAGGGAAGTTATGAAAGGAAGCTTGGACAGTAGAATTAAAATGGATATATTTCTGATAGCTACATATAAAAATATGACTGAGGTTTTAATGTTTCATAATACTTTCTACATGCTTAATAAGTGTTAGCTTGTCAATCATTTTTCCAGAAATTAAAAAAAAATACATTGGTTTCTTATTCATTGTTTGCTTATTTTTGAAGGGAGGTACTCTGATTCTACAATTTCATCAATGAAAGGATCTCCCTGTGTAGAAACTGTCTCTACCAAGGTAAGGCAGCAACTTATCTGTAATACATATCTGGAGTATTGAAAAGTCAAGTGATTTGCCCACCTGCCCATGGTTCCACAGCACCTCTGTGTTAGAAACATGTTTCGAATCCAGCCTTTCCTGAATATCCACCAGATCAAGCTCATCTTGCTTTATCAATTCTACAAATAGCCAATATGCTCTTTTTTGTTGTTGTTTTAAGGAAAATTCCTTCCGCCTCATAGATCTCAATACTGCTTTAGAGCCTACTGCTTGAATTCATAGTCTCTGAGGGAATTAAAGCTAACACATTAGTTCCTAATTAAATCCAAATGGGATGTGAAATATAACCAAATAACTTCACAGTGTTTCTTGGGATTCTTATCTCAGGTGGCTGAAGAAGTAAAGAGTTGTACAAATTAATGTTTTTCTCCCTTCTGTTCTCAAGACCCCTTTATTGACTATAGGGGATGTTTTTGTCTTTCTACCAATTCCCTCCTTTAAAAATATTTTCAACTTGATGATTTAATAAGCAATAGAAAAGTAAAGTCATAGCTATTGCCATCTTTTTTTTTCTACAATTAGTATTTCTAATCACATTAGACATGTTTTCAGTATCTAGAGAGGATGCCTGACCCCTACAGCTATCGTGAACCATTAACTTTAATTAAAATTTACAAGTCTAATGTTGTTACATCTGTTAAAAGCATTAACTTCCATGTTAATTACCAAAATGTTAATGTTGCATTAAAATATGAATGTTCCCTTTTGACAGTTCATCTGTAGTTTAATTATTTATTTTGTTGAGGAATATGTCCTAAAATTGAAGAGGCAGGGAATATGGAATCAAATTAGAAAAATTACTTAGTAGCAAAACTTCTAAGGAGTAAACTTTATAGCTCAGATAAAGAGAGCAGACACATTCATATTCTTTGTTCTCTATCTAAAAGAAATATGTGGTTCTTGTCTGATGTCTGAAATATTATTTACCCTAGCAGTTCCTTTTTTTAAAAAACTGCTAGTTTATTGTGATAGCTCTGATCTGCAAGCTCTAGACCTCAACTCCCCAGACCTTACAATGCCACACATTCCACTGCCCAAATAAATCATTTCAAACATAAAACTTCTAGAAAGAGGTTATCTTTTATGGTTTTGTTTAAAGTTTTTGCTTATTCCTAAAGTAGATATATTTCTAAGCTAGCTTTTGTGATGAAAAAAATTAAATGATTAAAATGGTACAAAGATACAGCACCTAGTGCATGAATGGAATGTGTGAATGCATGAGTGAGTGAGTGAATGAATGAATGGATAAAGCCTTTATTAGCACTTACTATGTGCAAAGCACTAGGGATACAGGGAGAAAAATAAAATAGTCCTTGTTCTCAAGGAAATGATATTCTAATGGGAGAGACAGCACAGGGGAGAGTTTAGCTGCAAGTCAGTTTGAAAGATTCCCGTGGTCCTTAGGGTACCCTGGCAAAGCAGATGGTAATGGATCTTCTGCAGTGCTATTTCCATTTATAAAATCCTATCTGAGTCTCAAGTTGAACTATTAGTCAGTGCCAAGGACTTTGGTGACAAGGACTTTCTTTTCTCAGTTTTCCAATAGATGTGGTTGATGAGAATAGATGTGGCAGTTACCAGGCTGCACCTTCACAGCGCTTGCTTCCCAGGATGATGGCTGTGGGGAGTGAAGCTAGAATCAATGTTATTCCAAAGGCTCTTGGGTTCAGAATCTCCATCAAAGTCCGTGGGAGGAAAATAGTGGGAGGAAAATAGTCAAAGTGGTTGCTGTGGTTGGACTTGCTTGAGACTCCTTTTTGATGCTCTCTTTTTTCTGCCTCATACCCTGTGGCAAGCAGTTGGTTGGCATTTGGTGGGAACGGCTGGCACCTTCTCTGCTGAATCTTCTTCTCCAGCTTGGGAGGACTGAACTAGCAGGATAAGTGGTTTGAGGATTGCTGACACTTGCAGGGCTTCCAAGTCTCCTTGCCTACCCATAGCAGTTGGTCAGCACTTGTTGCTATTGGTGATAGGTGGATGGATAAGGTAGGTCTTCTCTCCAAGAAATAAATCCTTGTTGAACTGAATACAATTAATTTTAACTGCATTACAAGGACTCCTTCTTTAAATAATATTGTTAACTATATATTTTGTGTATTAAACTTCAAACACATACTTTCACATATACAATTCCACAAAGATAAGATCAATAGAAAATGTTTCATCCCTTCAATTCTTAAATATTTGGGGTAAACAGACATTGATTTCTATTGGTCATTAATAAATATGTTATATTTACCTTTTTTTCCTCCTTAATCATCATAAACTCTAGAGACTCTATTGATCCTGTTTTACATTATTTCTTGAAGATATCATTGTTTATTCCTTGGTTTCCATAGTCCCAGCATTTAGGAAAGGACCCAGCACATAATAGGGATAATTAAATGCCTAATGATTGAACAATTGATTATTTTTGTATGGCTTGTCAAATGAACATACTTTGCTATTTTCTGCCCTTAGAATGCCAGCCTCAAAAAGCTGGAATAACATAATCTTGGAGTTGGAAGGGAATTCATAGGCCATCCATTCCAACCTGATCAAGAACTCCTGATCAAGAATCTACCTGATTCCAGATCTAGCACTCTATGCACTGCACCATCTACCTACCCTTGGTTTTCTGTACATCAGGAATATATTTACCTCTTTTCAACTTCTAACTTTTGTTCCTGGTTCTGTTCTTTGACGCCAAGCAGAACAATTTTAATCTTTTCCCATGACAGTTCTTTAGCAAGATATTTTGCAATGAATGTTGGATTTGGAATTATTAGGTAAGAATGTCAATTTTTACCTCTGTGACTGAGAGCAAGTCACTGCAAATGAAAGGTCAACCTAGATGACCCCTATGCTCTCTTTCTGCTCTGAATCTGTGATCTTATGATCCTACTTAAAGACACCTATCATGCTCCATTTCCCAAGACTTATCTTTTCTAGCTGAAACATCCCCAGTTTCTTCATCTAATCCGTTGATGGTGTGGTCCCAAGAACCTTTCCTCTACTCGAGGGCTCTTCTTTTGACACTTGCCAACTTATTGGATTTCACTTGTATATTTACATAGTGCTATGCCTTAAGTAGGCTTACTATTTATAGTTATTGGCATTTTCTAGGCTAAAAAATTAAAATATATTATTTAGAGAAAAATATTTCTTTAGAGAATATAGTACTTTCTACTTAGGTATACTAAATAAATTATTTGAAAAATATCAAATACTCTGAAACATTAAAGGAATTGAATTCTCCTCGATCTTGAATTAACATAGAATAAATAAATAGATCTTGTGAGTAAAATATAAACTTAAATGCTGCCTGAATCTATAATCTAGAATTTCTTAAACTCTAAGTCAAAGACACATGGATGAGTATAAAGTCAGAAATTGAAACTCATGACCACATAAGCTTGAAATAAGAAGTCTCTTATGGCTAAAGGGAGACTGGGTTAAGTCAGAGTTAGTTTTAGGCAAAATCGTGAAGTAGTAAGTCATTTATTGTTTTTACCTTCCACTTCCTTTCTTCTCTCTAACATGTTTCTACGCCTCCAAATGCCAGCCTCTTTCCTACACCTTGAGGCTGCCCTCCTAGGAGAAATATACTACCTCTAGATGTCTCCTGTACTCTCTTATCAAAATATCCTTCTTCTTGTATCCCATCATTCCTTTATGTTAAAAACTAAATGGGAAAGAAAATTTGAAAAATCAAAGGTTTTTTGTAGAGCTATATATATAAGGTTATCTTTGCTGTCTATATTTGGGCCAAACCTGGCCTAAGTTCAAGCTGGTCAAATTCTGCCTTATACAAGAGTTTTGAAGGTTACAACATGTAAGAGTCATGTGTCCAATAATAGTAATCATATAATTTGAAAGATTATAGGATCATAGGAGTGTAGATTTAGAGCTAGAAATGCCTAAAATGATTATAACACCCAGTACTATTATTTTACAAGGAAACTAAAAGAAGTAACTTGTTTAGGATCACAAAATTTTTCGTTGTCTAAAGAAGGTTTTCAACTCAGGTCAACAGTCAGCAAACATTTATTAACATTCACTGTATACATGTCTTCTTGACTCCAAATTCAGTGACCTATGAGAAATGGTTAAAATAATAAATTATCCCTTTTTCCAGCTACTACCTCATACTTTATTCCTCATGGTTCTTCAAGTTACACTTTGTCTGCCTTGTTAGCAAAAAGGCATCTCCTTCCCATTCAGGACCTTTAGAAATGTGACTAGTACTTCATGATGATGATAATAATAATAAAAACAACATAATGTTGTTCAATCATGTCTAACTCTTCATGACTCCTTTGGACTTTTCTTGGTAAAGAAACTGAAGTAGTTTGCTTTCTCCAATTTCCAAATGAGGAAACTGAGGCAAAGAGAGTTAAGTCAGGTCACACAGCTACTAAGTGTCTGAAGTCACCTTCCTGACTCTGCCAGCACTTTATCTATTGTACCATCTCACTGCTTAATAATAATAAATATCACTTATATAGTGATTGCTATATATGAGGTACTACTGTGCTAAGTATTTTATAATTATCATCTCATTAAATCCTCATAGCAACTCTGGCAAGTCCATGTTATTATTATCCCAATTTTACAGATAATCTACCCAGGCAAAGAGAGATTAAATGACTTGGCTAGCATCAAATCTCTGGTAAATATCCAAGGCCAGATTTTTTTTCAGGTTTCCTTCACTCCCACCTAGCACTTTACCCACTGTGCCACCTCGGAATATTCAGTGAAAAAAAGAAATTTCAAATACAGCAGAAAGAGAGAGCAGCTGGGCAGTTAAGTATGGAGTATTTTCACTTCCTAGTTTGCCAGGGAAAAAACAAAATATTATTTCTATCTCAATTCTTTTTGTAAAAGTAATTTATATTTGATGGAATAGTATACAAATCATTTTTGTCAGTTTTTAGGAAATATATGTTTTATTTAGAAGTCTATTTATAGGACTCGTTTTCATTTGTGCTTGAATCCTGTCAGGTATTGCCAAGGACAAAATCAGTTAGAATATTAATGCTAGGTCACCTAGTGGGAACTGGATAAAATTCCATGAATTAGTTCAATTCTATTCATCAGTTTTCCTTTTCTTTAATATTTAAATATCAATATTTCACTTTTATGGTTTACTTTTATCATTTCATTGAAAAATTGGACCATGTTGGACGTATTTATTAGAGTAGAATCCAAGAGATAGGAACCTATTCATATGACTAAAAAGTGAGTAAGCAGCATTTATTTTGTTCACTGTGGAAGTTTATCGTTGGTTCTCTGAAATTATCACTCAGGAAAATGTCTTTACCTGTTTAGACTGTGATGTTAATTTCTGCAAAATGGAGGTGCATTAGTATATAGGCAGACCAGAACAACACTGATAGATGGCAAGTATTGATGTAATGAATAGAGCTCTGGAGCTTTTGGAATCAGAAAGACTTGAGTGCTTGAGACTCAAGCACTTATTAGCTATAAGACTATAGTCACTTAGACTTAATTTCTTCAATTTTAAGTTGGAGTGGTAATATCACCTACTTCATAAAGTTTATGCCAGTATCAAAAGAGATAAAAACTTTGCAAGATGCCATATAATTATTACTAATACTTCTGTTCATATAAAAATGTTACTTTTCAAATATACTAACTTTTTTATTTACATATATATTTACACAGTAGCAGGAATGTGATTTTAAATATATAAAGAGAATTTTTTCTTGAAGTTCTATGGAAATGAATATATTTTAGTTGTAGAAAAATACTTTGGCCTCATTGATATGTAAAGTTTAATTCATATTCCATATTTTCTTCATGGTTATAATGATGCTGAATCAGTGTTGGGGAATCTACATCGGATAAGCTTTCCTCAGTTCTTCTGAAAGGTAAGGTACCATCCAAAATGTGAAAAAGGAAGACTCACAGGATTCTAGATTGGAAGTTTGAAGAGACCTTAAAGGGCCTTATGTTTAATATCTTCATTTTATTGATGAGACAAATAAGGCCAGGGGAAAGAGAATAACTTACTCAATATCACAAGCCTTTATTCAAAACTATTGATATGAGCCAGGATTCAAACCCAGGACTTCTGGCTCCAGAGTCAACATTATTTATATTTCATGATCACTATTCACATGACAAAATTTAGGGATTGAAACTGCTTTCATTGGAATGGGGAACTTCCAGACAACAAAAATTCCTCTACTAATGAATATTGGCAATTTCTTTGGAATTTCTTAATTATTGTAATAGCCTCAGATAGTTTCCTTGAGCACTAAAAGTGATTTGGCCAGAGTCACATAGACATTATATGTCAGGTTTTCCTTGCTCCCAGATGGCCTGCTCTCTACCCATTACATGAGGCTGCCTCTCATGGCCTACACAAGGAATCTTATAAAACACCTTTGGGTTCTCCTTGAGTTGCTAAAGAGTTGAGCAAGCCCTTTGGTAATTGAATATTCCAAAGTAACGGAAGGGATTATTAAAGAAACAACTATACCAATCCCAACATATTTTCATATATCATGAAAATCTTATGGCCATTGGGTATATGAAGATGGAAAGAGCTTGTATGATCAAATGATTTATTTTTGTTGGGGGAAAAGAGAAGACTACCCCAATGTGCACATTTTCTACAAGATTTATGGTCGGTGAATTGAATCAACCAATCACTTTCTTTTTGTGGTCTCTTTCCCTCAGCAGAAGTATTAAAAGTGCCTTGACAATGGATCTCTTTTCTGCTGGATCACTTTCTACCCATTTGAGTTTTTTATTTGCACTTGTTTCACACAAGAAATATTTCCATCTAAAGAAAAATAATTTGCAAGAATGGAATAAGAGTGGAGCAAGTTCCTGAGAAAATGTTTTCTAATAGCATGCCAGAAGGCAAGGTACCCCCCCTGGGCTTTGTTAGGTTGTGTAGATTTAATTGCCCGGAGCAATTCTTCTAAAGTAAGGTTTCCTTAAAATTTGGGCTCTCCAAGGATATCTTTTGGAAACAAGCACCTTCCAAAATAATCTTGTTCTATAATTTATTTTCATCTTGAAGCTCTGCAGAATGCAAAGATTTATTATTTTAAATTAAACTATTGATCTAAGATGCTGATATCAAATATCCAATTCCTTAAAGTCACCCAAGGTAAGATAATTTTTTGCACATTTTTCTACAAGTACTCTGGCTAGCTATTTTTTTAAACTTTTTTTCCCCCAGAACCTTTCAGCTCTTAAAACTGCCTGGGAACCATACTTTAAAATTATTTTTATGTAGGAAAAAAATGGAAACACATTTGAACTTTATGTGTATGTGAGGAGGTGCACCTACCATACCCTTTTAATGTCTGAAAGACAGAGGATTGGAATAATTCTACTTGTTTTTTCCTCTGCACACTGAGAAGGGTTAAAAAAAAACCTTTATATTCTAGCTTCCCAAATCCTCTTTACATCTTTAAAATTACAGCAATGAAGACATGGTTTGATATGACTTTGTCAGTGCTTCCCCTTTTTCCCTCCTCTGTAACTTCTCCCCCCTTCTTTAAACCCCTTTGCTTTAAACTTTTTAGGAGACTCCCTGACCTGCTTCTCTCATCAAGCTTTTTTTTTTTGGGGGGGGGGGCTGTCAGAATAAATTACAACTCTTGGCAAACAGCTATGCCTCTTATCCACTCAGGAACTAGAATATTGCCTTGTAAAACAGTGCAGCCCTCCTATTACTACTTAATTAAAAGGCCAAAGTAAGGACACTATTTTATGGCCACTTTCAACGTATATTCACAGCGTTTTCATCATGGAAAATGGCAAAAGGCAAACTGTATGGTTCTGTCATGTGTCACCCATTTTCAAGTTTTTCTTGGATCTAGCAGACTGACTGTTTACATGGCCTCACACGGAGCATGCAGCCATGACATATTCTTGGGAACCCCTATAGGCCAGGAGGACCACAACCTCGAGATCTCTAAATCTCAACTTAGGAAAAAAAATATATTAAAGACACTGCCTGTCCACCTCAATCTTCCCATGCCTGAGCAGCAGGAGGCAGGAGGAGTTTATTGTAGTTTTTACTCACACACCCTCCTCCTCCTCACCCCCACACACATTAGAGTGTGGGAACCCTGGTTCTCACCCCTGCCGTCTAGCCAACTCCACTCGGGAATTTGGAGGAAGGAATCTCTGCTTCTTGGAAATGCTGTTGGGATTCTAGTTAGTATGTTAGAGCTGAAAGGCTCTTTAGAAATCAATAGTCCAATCATCTAAACCCCCCCCTCCACACCCCCAGATTGCTAAATTTGTTCTCAGTACCTCCATAAAAGGAATTACCCATGCAGCTATTTACTGGAAATCTGATTCAGTGCATGACTCACTAGATTACTCCTTGAATTTCCCCCCACTTTTATGGGTTATCTTTTCTCATTAAAATATAAGCTTCATGAGGGAAGCTTCTTTTTGTTTGTATTTGTATTTCCAGCGCTTTGTACACTGCCTGACATGCAATAAGCTCTTCACAAATGTTCCATCAGTCAGTCCACTAAAACACCGAGATTTTTTTTTTTCATTTCAACTACAGGCATGAGCATGGAAAGTCAATTTAAAAAAAAAGCTCAAATACAATTTTAAATTTCTCCCTAATTGAAACTAAATTTCATGTTCTTAGATTCAGCCCTGCATTCTAGCCCTTCAATATCTTCTGACTTTATTATCGAATCTGATTTTATCATTTCAACTACAGGCATGTACATATAAAGTCAATTAAAAAAAAAACTTTCAAGCATATGATTTGAAATCTCTTCCTAATTGAAACTAAATTTCATGTTCTTAGATTCACCCCTGAATTCCATCCCATCAGTATCTTTTGACTTTATCATCTAATCTAACTTTATCATTTCAACTGCAGGTATGAGCATGTAAAGTCAATTAAAAAAAAAACTCAAACATACAATTTTAAGTCTCTCCCTAAACTTTGTGTTCTTAGATTCAGCCCTGCCTTCTAGCCCATCAGTATCTTCTGATTTTATCATCTAATGTATTAGTTATTCCTTTCCTCTTTGGGTCACCTGAAAATTTGGTAATTGTCATCTATGCTTTATGTAAATCATTCAGAATATGCAGCATTATAAGGCCAACAGAGATTCCTTAGGTCTCTTTGGAGACCTCCATCCAAGTTGGCAGCAACCATTAATTTTTATGATTTGTGATCATCTATTCAATCAATTCTGGATATATCTAACTGCATTCCCACCTACTTCATATCTCTCCATATTTTCATAGGAATATTATAAGAGACTATCAACTTGTTAGCTAAAATCTAAGTAACTATATATTTTCCTGATATGATGACCTAACTATCTTTTCAAAAAAGGAAACAAGATTACTGTGGCACAACATGTTCTTGATGAAGTTATACTAACTCTTCGATATCATGGTTTTATGATGGAAATTTAAGAAAATGTTGGAGAAAATGCTAATAATGAAGACTGAACTTAAAATGTATCATGTATACATTTTATTTTATAGATAAGTGGCTGTTAAAATATTTACTAGAGGACCACTGGAGGGAGCCTATTCAGCTTTCAAGTTATTGGGTCCATCTAATATTTGACCATCTGTTCCAAACATAAACAAGGAAGTAGCTGTCCTACTTATATCCATAGACAATATAGTCTCTTCCCCACCAATCTCAATATTAACTAATCCTATATCCTTTCCTTCTTCTTCCTTACTTTTAAGATGTGACAACCAGAAAGTGTCACAGATTCTAATGTTGGTAACCTCTGAAAACTATAAAAATTGAAATAAAATTCTAGAATGTTTGTGTTTGGAACTTAAGAAGATATATAGTTCAATCTCTATCTGAAAAAGAATCTGTTACAATATCCCTAACAAGCCTTTCTATTTGAATACTTTCACTTCCGAGATTGATCATTCTACTTTTGAAAATTTTAATTTGAAAATGTCTCCCAGAAACCTAAGATTATTATTTTGATTTCTGGTTTTGAAGTCAGAGAGGTCTTATCCTTTTTTTATGTGACAACTCTTCAAATGCTTGAGGTGGGTGAATATCTGTCCTGACTATGTCTTTTCTTCTCCATGTTAATCATGACCAGATTCTTTAATTAATTCTCTTATGTGATAGGTTTGTGTTCTTACCACCTTCCTTACATCCTTTTGACATGGTCCAACTTGTCAATGTCCTTTCTAAATATGGAGCTCAAAACTGAATGCAGTCGGACCTGGAGAGAACAGTAAGACTGGAACTTTGGGTCAAGTTATTTGACCAATTCTGAATTTATCTAATTTGTAGAAAACTGATAATGAGAGAAGTTAGGTGACTTGTTCAGGGTTACACAGCTAAAATACTTTCTATCATACCACCCAATACCTCCCAGCTAAATAGCTCAGTGGATAGACCACTGGGTCTGGAGGCAGGAACTTCAGATACTTACCAGCTGTGTATACTAGCAAGTCACTTAATATCTGTTTACTTGCATTTCTCATAGCACCTACCCAAGGTTGTTTTGAAGATCAAATAAAATATTTGAAAAGTGCTTAGTACATGACTGGTACATTGTAGACATTTAATAACTGTCTCCTTTATTCTTTTTCTTCTACCTCCTTACCTTCTATCTTTCCTTCCTTTTGTTTCTTTCCTCCCTTACTTTCTCCCTCCCTCCCTCCCTCCCATCTTCCTTTTCTTTTCCCCCTCTCTCTTTCCCTTTCTATGTCCCTCCCTCCTTCCTTCTTCCCACCTCTCTCCTTCCCTCTTTACCTCTTCCCCCACTTCTTTCTCCTTTTTTTTGTCCCAGCTATCTACTATTTAGTGATTTGAATAACTTGGTTTATGGAGTTAGGAAAAATTCTTACCTTTCTAGAGTATTTATTTGATTTTCTGATTTAGACATACTCAATTATAAGATTTCTGTTTATAGTTGGTTTTTTTTTTTCCCATAACTGCTTTCCTGACACATTCAACATGCTAAACCATCTCTACTTCCTGGCACTGCTAAACATAAGGGAAAGACTTAAAGTTCATTGCAGAGTTAATTATAGTTGAGACAATTTGGAAAATATGGTTAACAGTGTAGTGTGTCTGCTCATTTTTCTTTTCACATGACAGAGGTGCCAGTAAATCAGAGTGAAAGGGACATATTATCATGACCAACAAATTCCATTAGTTGAACTTCAGGAAAACAACATATTATAGTGGCAAATATACTGAATTTGGAGTCAGAGGGGCTGCCTTCAAGTCCTGGCTTTGCTTTCTTGCTACACACTGGCTGTATGACCTTAGGTAAGTCACATTAACTCTACCAACATCAATTTCCTTATCAGTTTATAAAGTTCACCTTCTTAGCCTTTTTACATATCATAAACCTCCTATGAAACCTATGGATTCTTCAGAATAATGTTTTTAAATGAATAAAATAAAATACTTAAGATTACAAAGGAAAACAATTATATTGTAATATTGTTCTCAAAACCTTTTAAAGAAGCTCACATATCTTAGATTACAGACCTTTAAGAAAGAACTTTTGTTCTGGACATAAGTTCAACCAGAAATTATGTGTTTTGGGTACATTCAATAAAAACAGGAACACAGAATAAAAGTTAAATTTCAACTACTTCTTGTTCCATCTCCCATTTCCATACTTTTGCATTGATTTCTCCATTGTCTGGAAAGCCATCCCACCTCATTTCTACCTTTTATTCTTTCTTCCATGTGAAGATTTTCATAATTTCAACTGCTGCTAGGACCATCCCTACCTCCACCACTGCATAGGTTTTGCCATTGTATTTTTTGTACATGCTTATTTGTATCTGTTACTTCCTCCAACAGAATCTAAGTTGTTTGAGGGAAGAAATGTTTTCATTTTGTCTTTGTATCACCAATGGTTTTTTGAGTGAGGGACAACACAATAGATAATTAATAAATGTTTATTAATAAACTAATAGTTTGATTGCCCTAATCCTTTAATTCTTGTTCCTGAATTTATTGGCCTTTCAATAAGGAGACATTATGAGAAATGAAGGAAGCCTTAGCACCAACATAGTTCCTATGTTTTCTTTGATGGATTCCCTAAAATGGTTTTGGGGAATATAGATTAACAATAAGCAGTTTTGAAAGAGTTAAAATGAATGTTCTAATTCCAAGTCAGATAACTGAATGGAGTTAAGGACTATGGATGAGACTATGGAGAAAAAAAGTCATATAATAGATTTAATCTTAGCCTGAGGCTTTCTTTTGGCTTTTCTTAGTTGCCTGGATGGTTATTGTGATTCTTATCTCTAAATTATATTCAAAAGGGAGTTAAACTCTTTCTTATCTGGGAGAAATTTAGCTGCTAAATCCCAATAAATGGTGGCAAAGAGCAGCAGATGGTCATGAAGAGGAAAAGACCAGCAGGTGGTAGTAGAGAGCAGTTCAGGGACCATGGAACCAGTAGAGATACCCACCAGAGAACATGGCCATTATGATGAGAAGAGTAAGTGATGACATCAAAAAGTGACATTAGCATCTCTGAAGTGTCAGAGGTGTGGGATAAATCATTCACACATGTGTTCCCCATGTGTGTACTCTAGACATATATGTTTCTTGGGACCGCATGTTGCCTGCTTTGCCTCCCGCTCCACTTATAGTATAGTAACATGGGAAAGTAGAGCTAAACTGTTTAATTACATGTCTTTTGCTTTTAACTAACATGTCCTTTAGTGGTCTGGTAAAAGAAATACATTACCAGAAGTTTATGAGTTATGAACAATATGTCTGGAAACAAGGAGGATTTAGAGGGATTCACATATAAATGAGGGAGACTCTAAATGGAGATCATATTTGTTCTATCTCCATTAGAGGTCCTTTTATAAACATCAAATGAAAAATGTCCATAAAGTATTAAAGCATTCTAAGTATCAAAAATTATTACCATGTCAGTGATTATTATTATTTCCATGAGCACTGAAGAAGTGGTGTTTGTGGAAATGGAAAGGTAGAAATATTAAGAAATATTGACTGATTTGGGTATGCAGGGTAAGGGAGAAGAAAGAGGCAATAAAAATTTTAAGATTTGCAATTTAAGTGATAGGAGAGATTTTAGTCCTAACTTTATGAGCACTTGCTTTAGAATTAAGCCAATTTCATTAGTATGCATAACATATAGTTTTTTTTAATTATAGATTTTTATTGACAAAACATATACATGGGTAATTTTTCAACATTGACCCTTGCAAAAACTTCTGTTTCAACTTTTCCCCTCCTTCCCTCCACCCCATCTCCTAGATGGCAAATAGTCCCACACATGTTAAATATGTTAAAGTATATCATAACATATAGTTTTATGAATCTTAGAAATGGCGTACTAGATAAGTCTTGTGATCTATCTAGTCCAATATTGGTGCAATGGTTCCTAACCTAAACAGGCATATGCCATACATATCCTCAATGTCTTGCAATTAATGTTATGCATAGATTATTTGGGGAAAGATTTATCTAATCTCTTTTGGTTCTATTAGGACTTTTCAGTCCTGAGCCCCTTTTAGTGTAATGGCTTATATACACAGCTATGATCTGCTGTGTAACTTTTTGTCTTGTATTTTTTTTAAAGATTTTAGTGCTTTTTAGGATATTCACTTTTTTATATATTACAGAATCCTAAATGTTATTTGGGGCAGCCAGGTGATGCAGTGGATAGAGCACAGGACTGGGTGTCAGGAAGACCTGACTTCAAATTTTACTTTAGAAACTTACTAGCTACAGGATCCTGGACAAGTTATTTAATTCTATTTGCCTTAGTTTCCTCATCTGAATGATCTAGTGAAAGAAATGGCAAACTACTTCATTATCTTTGCCAAGAAAATTGCAAATGAGATTTCCAAAGAATCATACATGACTGAATACATGTAATGTACTTTGATTCTATAATATTTAAGTTTATTTCAAGGAAGCAAAGTCATAAGTAATTACCATTTTTTTAGATGTTTTTAGTAGCATTGTTAGAAATTTGGGACCACCTAGCAAAATGTTCAGAGTGGATTCCTTCACTTTTTTTTAAGTGAAAAATAAAAGGGTTCTTCCAAAAATAGGACAAAAAAGGAAGGTTTTGCTTTGTTAAGTACGGAATGTAGAACTAAGGATTTTGTTGGGCTTTTGGAGATTTCTATCATAGCATATGTCTTATTGTATAACAGAACCTTGATTTAAAAATGATAGTAAATGATATAATTTCCAAATTGGTCATTTGTTGGATTATTTGGGCAACAATGTATGGCCATATCTTCTTGATTATGAATGCAATTTTATAATAAGCTTTGTTTTTTTTTCTTAGATTCAACTATTAAACAAATATTAAGCACATGAATAAGGCACACATAAGACACTGTGTTAGGGTTGAGTATGCAAAGAAAGATGTAGGAATTGTTTTGTATAGGAATTATTTTTGGAGAGAAATTAGGATTCTCTTAGGAAAGAGCAGGGAAGGATGTAATTCTAGACATTGGGGGCCACTTCAGCAACTTATTTTAAATAGTAATGAGAGTCTCAATCACCCAGACTGGTGATCTAAACACACCAAATTCATTGTTGCTTAGCCAATCAAGCATTAATTTATTACATAGAACTGTCATTGAGCTTCTTTTAGATTCATCCCAATATTTAAATAGTTTTGTACAATATAAGCCCATGCTCTTTGGTGTCCCTTATCCTACTGATGAATTAGCCTTAATTATAGCTATGAAATAAGTAATTGGTCTATATGCCTATAATCTTAAAAATATTTAAGACAAAACAATTAAAAAAATAGACAGGCCCAATTAACATTGGTCAACTGAGCTAATGAATGATTACATATATTTTGCTTTAGGAGAACCTCTGAGGAAGTTTCTGAGCATGTTTTGCTTTAGGAAACACCTTGGTAAATGTGATCCTCAGAACCCCAGAGTTGATTAGTACCTTAGAAGCTATTATGTTCAACCTAGATATGAATAAAAACGCCACCCAAAACATATCTGACAAATGGTCATCCATCTATCCTTTCCTTGAAGATCTCCAGATCTTGCTGGGAAGATTACTACTAATTCATTATGTTTTCCATTGTTTAGCTATATCTTCACTATGCCTCTATTTTAAAAATGTATCTTTAAACAAACTTCAATGTTGAAACAGAATTATTAAAAACAAGTAAGTTTGCTTGACTTTTTTTGAATCTACTTTAGGAAATTTCTGCTAGTAAACAAAGGATAAATTAATAATAGAACAAGTTTCAAAATTATTTTTACAATAGAATGTAAACTCCTTAAGGACAGGGACTATATTTTATTTTTGACTTTGTATTTTCAAGTACTTGTCAGAGTTCATAGCACATAGAAGGCATCTAATAAATGCTTGTTAAATTAATGGATGAATTAAAGTTGTGGACTTTATTTCCTATATAATCTTAGTATAGTATTTATAGGAATTAGATTATATATAATATATGTATACATATATTCATAGTGAAAATACAAGAGAAAATATGATCCAGGAAGAAGAAATGAGAAAATCTCTAAGCTTACAGATGCTACTTAATTTTTTAAACTTACAAAATAAAATAGTATTTTTATTTTCCTGTTATAAGTAAACATTTTTGCAGTTATTTTTAAAACTTTGATTTCCTGATTTTCTCCCTGCCTCCCTATTCCCCACCTCAACACACACACACATACACACACACACACACACACACACACACACACACGTATACACATTGAAAAAGCAATGTGAAATTATACAAAACATTTCCATAAATCAAATTATGAATACTTTCAAAGAAAAAAATGGAATTGGGAGATGTTAGAATTAGAAAACCCCAAATAACAATACAAAAAATTCAATTAAATTTTAATAGACAAGGAAAGACATTACTGAGTCAAATAGAATAATGAATAGAATGTTGAAGCAGGAATCAGGAAGACTTGGTTTTAAATTCTGCTTTTGACATTTATAAGCTGCTTGAAAATGGCCAAATTTCTTAATCTCTGGACTTAACCACTCTGAGTCTTAGTTTCTTCCTATATAAAATTAGAAGGTTGAATGAAGTCCCTTCTAGCTTTAAAACTTTGGTTCAATGATGTGGGAATTTATTCCTGGCAGAAGGAAAGACTCTTCCGTCTCAAAGCAATTTAACTACCGTATCTAGACTTTAATATCTCCATTTGGGATGTGTTTATAAAAGAAATAAAATGGCAGTGAAGAGAAAATTTATTCTGTACTTTAAATTACACATGTATCTTTCTTCCTTGGTTCCACCTGTAATTTAGAAGCATTCCGTCCCTTTTCACTGATAGGTTCACAGACATTTTTTAGATATTCAGAGTATTGGACATTTTCACTCTAGATATGTGGGCTATTTGGTATTACTATTGATAAAATAGATATGATCTCACTTTAAAAAATATTTTCCTGGATTTATGATTTCATTGTTATGGGGGACTTCTGGGTGAGAGAACAATCAATGTAGACCAGCACAAGCTTTCCAATTTCAGGCCTTCATATTGCTTGGAAGACTGAATGTAATACAGCCTGATTCAATGTCAGAGACCAGATTTGAATACACTTCCTCTTGACTTTAAGGCCAGTTTCCTAAGTACTATAAGATACTGCCTCTCATACCTGGTGCTAATTATAATATTATGCCTCCTACTGGATAAATAAATGTGTTATGATTGTCAGATGTTGTAAGAATAATGTCCTAGTGATATGATAAAAGACTAAAATTATTGCTTTCTAAATTGCCTTCAAAGGACGCCTAGTTCTGTAAAATGTCTAATAAAACAAAGTTTAGCAAAAGACGACTAGCTTTAGTTTTTATTATGGTTGTAATAATAACAATGATGATAATAAATAATAATGTTGTTATAATGATCATTTAAACAAATAAACTAGATGTGATAATTTCAACCTGAGTAATTTAAGAGAAAGCCTTTTAGACCTTCTACATTATGAGTAACTCTAATAATTCTCTTTTGATTTTTCCTAACATAACAAATCATCATAAATTAACACAAGCTAATATGATTTTACTTAGAAGTGGAGATAATGTAATCTTCTGGCATTCAATAAATTCTTGACTATATATTAGGTCTGCCTATCAAGTACCTTTAGATGTTTACTTTTCCACCCAGATGATATAATTTGTATGGTCAGAAGAGGGTAGGGATTTATTCTCAATAGCTCAAAGATAAAAGACTTAGATAGTGCCAACATAATGCCACTTACTGTGCTGATTAGGCATTCCTCTAGGGTGACTAGTCATTTGGATTTAGTGCCAGAAAGCATGTGCTTTGTTTTCCTGACATTTAGCAGGAATCTGACATTAATCAATCATTTTTTCCCCTAAGTCTGAAAACTCATTCCAAAAGACTTCCACAACTGCATTGAAACTCTGAACTGCTGAAAATCATGGTGCCACCAGCATGCAGTGATATGAATGTTAAATACTAGTGATGCATGTGGTGATGAATTATTAAATACAGTCAGGGATGCCAAGGCCAAGAATTATAATAATAGCTACATATATTAAGGCTTCCTATTTAGTATGGGAACTGAAAATATATACATTCATATATGTATATGCACCCAATATAAAATGTAAAGAGAGAGAGAGTAGATATATTCATACATGGAAATAGGATGATTCCAGGAACTGTGGAGGAAAATTCTGAACTCTACATTTTAGGCACAAGCCTGCCAGAAACAATTTTTATTAAATGTATTTTATTAAATTGAGATTATTCTAAATTTTTTCTTCTTAGGGGGGAAAGGCGCAAAGATGGACAGTTACCCAGTTCCTATTTAAATCTTCCTCTCTAGCAGTTTCTTTGTGTCTCTGTTTCTGTATCTCTATTTATATCTCTGTTACCTGTTTATATCTCTGTCTCTCTGTTTCCCTGCTGCTGCATCCCTTTTCTCTCACTCTCTTTTTCTCTTTCTGCATTTTGGAGTTATAATTGATAATATTTTCAATCAATAGAATTTCTCAGTTAAGATTGAGCAAGGGTTTGGAGTTCAGGTGACAATTCAATTAGTTTCATTAAACCAAATGATAGTTATTTAACTTTTGAAACATTCCAGAAAATCATTTTCCTAAAACCATTCATTCCCTCTATGACCATTTCCTTCAAGAATTTTCAGATCAAAGATAAACTCAAGAGATATTTCTATCAACTAAAATCATCAAAGACATCTTTCTCTTTATCTGAGGATTACCCTGATCATTTCAGAGAGAAGACCTTCAGCTTACTAAGATGAAGAAAAGAGAACCAAGGAGGTAGAAATTGTTTGAGTCTTTGATAAAGAATAATGTAAAAGCACATTGTTTCAGAATTAATGTACTGATAAAGTTTCATTCAAATTAGTCCAATTGCTTTATTGAGGAAAATGTTTTATCATTTCTTTAAAACAAAAAAAAAAGAAGGGGAGGACGATGCTTATTCTTTCTGTTGGTAGTGTTTTATTAAATTAATCAGCATGGTTCAGCTATTTTCAAGGACTCAAAGATCTATGTTTCAAATTATCTTGTAGACAAACCTGAGAAATTTGACAAGCTCTTTTCTGTTCTATCACTTGCCCTACTAGAGTTTGAACTACTTCTTCAGTACTAAAAATTCCTGATTAAGTTTCTATACTAGTTGTTAACATTCTCTTTGTCTTTATCATAAGTCATTTACTTATCCATGTTCATATGATTGTCCTTCAATATAATGTAAACTCCTTGAAGACAAATACTATTTTTGGTTTTATCATCATTTTTGCTTAGCACATAGCAATCATTTTGTAACTGATTATTGAATTGAATCATATATTTAAAGCTGGAAGGAACTTCATTGATCTTGTGGTAGTTAGTTCTGATTCTGCAGGACTGCAGGCCATATATAGTATACCAATATTGTCCATAGAATTTTCTTGGCAAAGATACTGGAGTAGTTTGCCATTTCCTTCTCCAATGGATTAAGGCAAACAGAGGTGATTTGCTAGTTAGATTATGAAGCCAGATTTGATCTCAGGAAGATGAGGTTTCCTGACTTTAAGGAATTCTTATCTACTGTGCCACCTAGTTGCCTCTGAAACAATGGCCTACAGTTAAAAATAATAATAATAATAATAATAATAATAATAATAATTAGTTGGAGCTAGTATTTTGGTGATTTACAAAGATAATCAAAACAATTTAATTCAAAATAAAGTAATAAATTTTATTGAGTGCCCATCCACTCAGAATTCCTTTATGTTTTCTTCTGATAAGAGCTCCAATGCTTAATATATCAATGGCTAGAACCTAAAACTCAGTGCCATAACTTCGACCTCTCCCCCACTGGATCAATTGTGAAAAATTGTTCTGTCAATAAATATAGTACTTAAACTTAAACACATTTGTTGCTTGTTATTGTTAATTCTTCATTTTCAAAGAGGACTAATGATAATAATACAGGGTGATGTTTTAACTCAGCTTGAATTGGATTTAAGTGAGATAGCTTTGCACAAAGTCATCAGCTTCACTTTCTCATTCAGTCATCATTATTCCCTAATCAGAAAGGAAGAGGTGGAGACAAGGTGAGTTCAAATCCGATCTCAGAAACTTCCTATTTGTATTATTTTGGGAAAGTCCCTTAATAGAAATGGCAAATCACTTTAGGCATCTATGCCAAGAAAACTTTCTATAATACCTTCGCATTATGTTAAACCTCAAAATGATCAAATTAATTCTAGGACTAAGTCAAATAGCAATATGAGGGATGACCAGAAAGTGAGTGAAATCAACTTCTCTCCATATGACTATATTATGCATCATTTAGCATATTGTGAATTTTTACTCTTTCATAGAAATTCTAAAGACATATTTATCATTAAACCTTCACAACAATTAAGAGACATCCTATCACAGAAGAATCTGCTGATCCAAAGACCTCAGACCATTCTTACCCTTTTACCCTTTATCCATGGAGCTGGATCTTCAGTTTGCAAACAAATAAGCTTGAAAAGCAGCATTAGATAAAGATTTTCATATTTCAAAAAAGGAAATTGAGAGATTGTCCTTCATTTGGAAGATGGCGAAGAAGTATAATATATAAATATAATGCACTAATATTATTCTGTAAGAAATGATGAGCAGGCTGACTTTAGAAAAGCCTGAAAAGACTTACATAAATTGTTGCTAAGTGAAGTGAGTAGAACTAAGAGAATGTACACAGTAACAGCAAGATTATGTGATGATCAACTGTGATAGATTTAGCTCTTCCAGTAATACAGTGATCCAGTACAATTATAATAGACTTCATAGAAAATGCTGCATCCAGAGAGAGAACTATGAATACATACAGGATTTTCACCTTTTGTTTGGGTAAATGTTTTATTTGTTGCTTTTTCTTCCTTGGGGTTTTTCCCCATTTTGGTCTGATTTTTCTTGCACAACATGACACATATGGAAATATATTTAGAAGGATTGTACATGTTTAACCTATATTAGATTGCTTGCTGGAAGAAGCAGGAAGCAGGGAAGGGAGGGAGAAAACATATGGAATATAAAATCTTACACAAATGAATGTTGAAAACTATCTTTATATGTATTTGGGAAAATAAAATACCTCTTTGCAATTAAGGACTCAAGAGAAATTCAGTACACTCCTCACTACGGTAGTAGCTGATAGAGCTGAACAAGGGGTTTTGTACCTGCACTAAGTAATGGGTTCTTGGTTGAAAGAAATGTTAAGGGGACAGGGAGAAGAGAAGGGACCAAACATGATCTAGTGTCAGGGACATAAAGATCCTAGGCATCTAGCTCAAAGCCATTGGTAGATAGGCCATTCTGAAGGTTTTACATTTGGGTGTAATGAAGAATGAGGGAATGAATGTGTGTACAAGGGAAGATATTATCTCAGCACATTGAACTAAAAGTACTATTAGTGTGCTGGGTCATCAATGTGATTATTCCACTCTAGTTATGTACTATTAGTTGAAATAGGAAGCAGTAAAGAACATCAAAAGGGAAGCCCCCCCTTTTTTATTACCATTTTCATACCCTTAACTTTGAACTATAACTTCAATTGAGGGATTCAATGAGGGGTTATTGCATCATTAATTAAAGTGGTATCTGAATTATATGGGAGGAAATTTTAAAAATGTTCTTTAGCAAATTACTGTACAAAGATATTAACATGCTATAATGTAAAAATGACCATATTAATTAGGTGTCTTACACATTCTAGAGAGTCTTCCAGCTATATATGTTTAGAAGTAAAATTAGTGTACTTACAGGTCACTGTACAAGAAAATCACTTCAATGAAAAAAAATTCAAAATGAACATGAAGGTAATAATTATCTTGCCATGACCATATCTTTGCAATAGAAATATTAATCTGGTGTGAAGGATGAATCAGTGTGGGAAAGACAGTGGAAGATCTGTTTTAAGGATATTAGAGTAATCTAAGTAAGTGACAAAGAAGGCCTTTACTAGGGTGGTTGCAATTATAATCATGAATTTAGATCTGGCCATTTAGTCCTTCTGTCTCAGTTTACAGATGAAAAAACCAAGGATCAGAGAAGTAAAGGAATTTGTTTAAGGTCACACAGGAAGTAACAGAGGTGAGGTTTGAACCCAATTGCTTTGATTCTTACAACTGCAAACTTTCCTTGATAACTGTGGCCTCCTCACTCTGGAGCATCCATTTACATTGCCAGTGAGAGGGTCCCAGGCTGGTCAATTTTCCTTCTACTCTCTGCTGTGAAGTTTTTAAACTTCAGCACCGTGCTTTTACTGTATTCTCATTCTGAATTGCTTTGTAACCTGGACCTCCTCACCCTAGAGTATCCATCCACCAAACTAGTCCTTTCCTGGCATTGATAATGCCCTCCATAATCTTGTATTTTTGTGAAAGTGTCAAAGACATTCAAACTTTGTTCCCCAGCCACCTGTGCTTCTGACTTTTAAGATTTCAATACCATATCTATTGGGGCACTTTCATTCTCTATCTTCTGCCCATTCTATTCTCTTTGTGTTTTCCAATAGACAATGCTGGCTAACAAGTGAGTAGCTGTTTTTACTAAAGAAATAGACTTGCCCAGATTCCAGTTATTGCTCAATTGTTTCAGTCATGTCTAACTCTTGGTTATTTCATTTGGGGTTTTCTTTGCAAAGATATTGGAGAAGTTTTCCATTTCCTTCTCCAGATCATTTTACATATGGCAAAACCAAGGCAAATAAGGTTGAGTGACTTGCCCAGGATGACCCAGCTAGTTTAATGTCTGAGACTAGATTTGAACTCAGGTTTTCCAGACTCCAGGCCTAGTTCTCTTTTCACTGCCCCACCAAATTGCCCTAAACCTTAATATAATAAACTTAATGTAACTATGGTATTTATTTAGATGAAAAGAAAAAGGAACACTGAAATTTAGCCAAGTTTTTTAAAAAAAGAATCCACACCAGAAGTTATTTATAAGTGTCTACATGTTCCTCATTATAAAGCATAAATACAATTTCAATATTATATAATTAGCAAATTAAATAATAAAATTCATTTATAACTTAAGGAGTTTTGAATCATGTGTCAAGTACCAAATAAAATCATTTCCATGATGGCAAAATTCTGTGTTATATTGTAATGAGAGGGACTGAGTCTGTTTCTATTATGTTAAGTAACCATGTTATGAAACAACTGGGCATTTTAGGGGTAATTCTGGGTCAGGGGAAGGAAGATAGGCCATCCAGTACAATCAGGTATTTAAGTTACTTTTCTCCTTGCTGGTTATCTGCCCCCTTTGGCTTTATCTTAATCAGTTGAAGTTTGACCTGTGGTATCTCCCTAACTCCCTCTGCCTTGGCTATGCCATTTCTTAACATATTCTTGGTAATTTGGGTCATACTTCCTGAATTTTTTTTAATTTTTGCTTAATAAGTTGACTCAGAATGTCTATGTGTTCCTGATCTCACTCCCTGTTTAATTTCTCTGTGATCTCCAGACCCTGATCTCCATGCTTCTTAGTCCAGAGTGGTAATCTTACTGTGGCTCCTGACTGCCCCTTTTTGTTTGACAGCTTGGTATTGGTATTCTTGATCTCAGACTCCTTCTTGACTATAATGAACATAGAGTAATTTCTTTTCTGCAACTTCCTCTAGCCCAGTAATGCCCAGCCTACCTTCAATCTCACTCACAAGACATTATTCATTCAAATTTTGCTACATAAAAACCAAGATTCTGGAAGCCACTTTCATTTTTATAATAGGAATTATATAATTCAGTGATCAAAATGTTATTTTACAGACCTTTTTAAAGAACCTCACCTGTTCTATATCTTGAAACATCTAACAGTGATTATAACAATATGGAACATTTATCAAGTACCTAATATGTGTCAGACACTGGGGATTTGAATAAAAAGAATGAAATAATCCCTATACTCAAGGAACTTACATTCTAATGGGGAGGACAACAGGTACATAAAAGAGAATACATAGAATAAATATATAGATAATAAATGCAAGACAATTAAGGAGGGTGGGAATCCGTAGTTAAGGAAAGATGTCCTACAGAAGATAATAATTTAATTGAATTCAAAGGAAGACACTTCATTTACTATCCCACCTAGATGAGAAATTAGATTTGCTTTGTTTGGTTCCAGAGGGGAAAATAGAAGCAGTAGAAGTTACAGAGACAAATATCAGATTGATGTCAAGTAAATTTTCCTAACAATGAGATCCATCCCAACGGCTATCTCAGGAAGTGGTGGGTTTGCACATTAGACATAGAGGGTAGCTGGCAAATTATTAAATATGTCATAGTAAAGATTCCTTTAAGGTATGGCAATTGAGTCAACCAAAATTTTCTGATTCATTTAAAGAACTATGAGAAGATAGCAGAATAGCAGAAAGCAGCAGAGCTGAACTCAGCTTCTATCTAGCAAATCTTTCAAATAGATCTAGAAAATGTACCAGAAAAAAATCCTTATGGGGAAATGAATAAAAGCAAATCCTTTACTCATCCTGGATCAATACACAGACAGAAAATTCTTCTTTTCTAGAGACCATTCTTTGTTCCAAGGCATTACTGGAGCCATATCAGGGTACTTTAATGAAAAAAGGTGCCAAGTGACAGCTTTGTCACCCACTATCCAGTTCTGGATCACAGATTAAAGGAAGAGGACTTGAGCATGGGTGGTGCTCCTTGCTAAGAAGGCTAGGAAAACTAGGAAGGAGGAAGTTCAAAAGCAAATAACAGCTTTTTCTCTTAAGCACCAGGAGTAGGATGGCATCTCAGTTCTACACACTAATCCAGGAATAACCAGGGTAGAAGTTCCAGACCAAAGGGAAGCCCATTCTATCAATTTGTTTTATTTTTTAAGAGGCAATCCCAATTAAGTGACTTGCCCTGAGTCAAATAACTAATATATATTAAGTGACTGAGGCCAGGATTTGAATTAAAGTCCTCTTGACTGCAAGATCAGTATTCTAGCCACTGTTCCAGCCAACTGCCCCAATTCTGGTCCTCAGAATCTGCAGAACTTCTTAGCTAGTTGATAGAGGCTGACACCAACACTATTCTATTGTTACTTTGAATGAAACTTAGGTTAGGAATTTGCAGGACTCACACCAGAGTAGTAACCAAACTTTACCCTGGGTGGTCAGACTCTTTTGGGAATGTTGAAAATTTGTGGGTACCTATGAGGTCCCTGAGATGCTGGAATAATACAACATTCAATACCCTAAAAGAGTAGCAAAAGATATAGGAAGGAAGAGAGGGAATTACAGAGAGAATAGATAAGGAAAGGATTTGTCCTGAGCAAAACAAACTCAGAGGTTATAAAAAAAAAAAATATTTTAGATCTTTTGAGGTGGCAAAGAATAGGAATCTGAGGGTTGCTCATAAACTGGGGAATAGATAAATAAGTTATACCATATAAATATGATGAAATATTATTGTGGTAAATTCTTATCAGCTTAATAACCAATTAAAATTCCAGAGGAATGCAGAATGAGATGAATTTTTGGAAATATGTCAAGTGTAGAAATTTGTTTTTATTGTTTATATATGTTTGCTGGAGTTGGAGGAAGAACAGAAAGAGGAATGAATGCAGCAACTTTGGAGAAAAAATAAGTTAGTGTTGACCAAAGAATTTCGCAAATATCTGGTGGAGAAGAAGGAAGTGGGGCTGTGGGAGAATGTAAGATGGACTAGCTTTCACCATCACTTTGCTCAAAAGTAGTCTCTCCCACAAAGTGACCCACATAGTATCATGCACTGTATTCCTGCCTCAGCAGTTGGATTTGGGTTAATGGGATTGACTATATGTTTGGTTTGGTCCAAAAATATGGAAACAATAAAACAAGATAAAATATGCCATATAGAGAATAACTTCTCCTTTGTATTGCCCAATATACTAGCATCAGTGAACATATTGGCTTGGAGCAGAGTTAAGAATAACAATAATGATAGTTAGCATTTATACAGTTCTTACTGTGTGCTAAGAGCTTTATGAATATTATCTTAGGAGATATATGCTGTTATTATCCCCATTTTACAGTTGAGGAAACTAAAGCAAGCAGAGATTAAGTGATTTACCCAGTTACACAGTATCTGAAGCACATTTTAATTCATTTCTTTTTAATTATAGACCTAGTCCCAGGGTGGTCTCAATGGTCTATGTGTTGAAGAATCTTAAAAGAATTGATCCTGTCCTATTAAAGACTAAAAGTTGAAATCAAGAGACAAAACTACTACAAGAGTCAAAAGTTGCTCTTTCTTATGTAAAGAACTTCCAGAAGAATTTGTCATATACCTAAATAGTTGTCATGGTTTTTGTTTTGAAGAAGCATCAAATTCCATGTATCTGAGGCAATTATTCCATGTTATTTTCAGGAATCAGAATCACCAAGATGACTACATATTTGACTGGACAATGTTACACTTAAAAGAGACCCAGTAGGCAGCTCAGTGGGCAGGGTCTACAGGTACAAATGCATGTGGGCAAGTAAACTGACAAGGCATGAAAAGAAACAGATGTAATGAAGAAGATAATTCATTGGAGCAGGACTCCTTACTCCCCCAGTTAAGGGATTTCTATTCATACGTGTCCTTGTCAGCTATCACATATAAGCAGTTACTTGGTATGATAAACTTCATTTCAGGATTAACTGTGTCTAGTCAGCCTTGGTAGTACTCCATCCCCAATTGTAACCAGTGCAACTGTGAATATTAAATGAGCTAGAGAAATCTGTCCAATTCTCTACTGCATTTTTTTTCAAGTGGAAAAGTTCACTAAGTGGTTAACAAACAAATGGTGGAAGGATTGTACATATGCTCATTTTTTATTATCTTTTTTTATGAACTGCATCACTTAAAAAATCTCATTTCAGAAAAAGAATGAATTATCTTCAAACTCAGCTGTGATCATTACCCATAAGCAATGCCCACAATTGTGCATTTTTGGGCTTGGTTTGGTTCCGCTTGGTTCTTTGGCATTCAAAAATCATAAACTTAAAATGGTGATTTCTGTATGCAAGCCAGATAACAGGCATGAACAAAGAGTCTGGCTTTTCAGCATTTGAAATACACTGCCTACTTTCTCTAACAGTATTTAAATCCTAGATCATAAAGGAAAAACTTAAGGATAATTTAATGACTAAAAGATTATCTTTAGGATTCTGCATTAATTCTATCATGTTCTTGGTATAAGAAAGAAAAACAACATAATTGTCATAGCTTCTTACAGCTGAACTTCTATTTAAGTTGCTTTGATAAGCACAATCATTTGTGAACCCTTATGACCAGAGATTTTGTTTTATTTTGAAATGAGATTTTTGTTTGTTTGTTTATCAGTCCATTAAAAGCTAAACAGTTTCTGTAAAGAAGTAAAAAAGTAATCTAAGTAAAATCATTAAAGAAATGTAAAATGAAAAAAGGAAGTTGTTTGGTCGTGTGGTGTGATAGAAGAAGATCACAGATGAACACCCCACAGGTTCCACTTATATATAAGAACATGGAAACAAAGGTCTTCCATATATTGGATGCATCTGCTCTAAAGGATGTATGGATTAACATGGATAAAAATTGCACTAAATGAGAAGGTATAGATTGACTGAGATCTATATCTGTAACAAGAATATTCACATTGATATATGATCAGTTGTTCATTTGTTTTTCAATCATTTTAGACTCTACATGACCCTATTTGGAGTTTTCTTGGCAGAGATACTGGGGTGGTTTGCCATTTCCCTCTCTAGTTTATTTTACAAATGAAACAAAAAGGTTAAGTGATTATTTCAGGGTCACCCATCTAGTAGAAGCCAGATTTTAATTCTGGAAGATGAGTTTTCCTAATTCCTAGTATTCTATCCACTAAATCATTGAGCCACTTCCCAATATATGATTAAAATATTTATACATATTCCAAAGACAAAGAATATAACAAGATTTATATATAGGAGATCTGGCATGTTATAGAAGTCCTCTATCCACTTCAAAATATCATAGGAATAGACTTAGCAAGCTCCCTGTGGGAGATAGCATCAGCCAGAAGATATTTTATATGTTTTAAGAACTGCACTCTGCATTGTCCAACTCCCTTACAGTTTACTTAACAAAAATAGCTGATGTTGATATTCTTTAAAGTTTGCAAAGCACTTGATCCTGTATTATTATCCCCATTTTACAAGCAAGAAAACTGAGGTTAAGAGACAAGAAATAGCTTGACCATATTCAGTTAGGAATTTGACTCCACAATTAATCTTCTATCCAATAAGTCACAGTGCTTATGATGCAGAATGGCTCCTTTGAATTGTATTAACATATTCTTTGATTTTTCATTCATTTCCAACATATTCTCAAATATTTTAAGCATCTATTTTATATATATATATATAAAATAGATGCTTAAAATATGTATGTATATATGTAAGTGGCTGGTTAATTCTGGCTATAATTTGCAAGTGATTAGAATAAGCTGTTTTATCAGTTCAGTGACCCAGTGAGAGTATATGTACAAAGCACTAACATGACAAGATTAGTGATGGTGATTAATTGCAAAGGATAGCAACCCAGAAGCAGGGTAATGAAAAAGTGAATCCAGTATTCAATTATTAACATACCTTTGTGAAGTGGGTGGTATGGAGAGAGCATAACAATGGAGTATGGGAAAGTTAGGTCAGGCAAGTGATAAATCAGTTGTGGAGTAATACTGAAGAAATTATCCTAGGCATTAAACCACCATTCATACATGATGAATGCAGAATACTGATACTATATTTGTAATTATAATGATGTTCTCATAAATTATGGATCAATTCAGAAAATAGCCCTCTCATATTTTAAAAATAAGTGCATATGGCAAAGCCAAAAAATATATTAAAAATCAACTGAATCTCAAAATTCTCAGTGAACTCCATTTAAAGAAAATAAGAGTCACTCCTATCTCTCTTGAAGGGACTCTTTTCCCCATAGTTCAGAAGGGATTTTAAATGTTTTGCTCATTTTTTTTTTTTTTTTGCTTTTTTGAAGTCAAAGAAACATTGTGTGAACTGCCTTAAGTAACATGCACTAATTGAACTAAGGTTACCTTTTCCGCATTGCAATTTTCCCTATTGCAGTTCTTACATATTAGAGTCTGGCATAAGAAATTAAATGGGAATTTTAAGAGTTTTGCAGAAGCCAAAGATAATTCAGAAAAAACTTTAGATACTCAAAATGTATACAAATATAGATAGTATTATATAATATCAATAAATTGTGTCATTTAATACTGTAATAATACTGTAATAATTAGTTTTTCTCTGGTACAAAGAGAGGATCAAAAAATTTTATGTGGACTTTCCATATCGTGAGGTATTTAGTTGTCTGTTTACATTTTTTCATCCTTCACTATTTTACTGAGTAAGCTACCTGGCAGTGGGAGTTATTTTTCATTTTTGCTTCTCTGTCTCCAGGGAGAACAGAGTCTTATACATAGAAGGAAATTGAGTTATTTAATTGAAATTCAGTAACTTTTGAGTGTCCAGACACCAGACACCAAGCTTCTGGATACCGGGTCCCAGTCCAGGACCCGAGCCTTAGGGAGACAATTAGCACTGCCTCAGTCCTACTGTTCATTTTTTCTCTTTTGTCTTAGAATCTCAAGTACAAAACCTTTACTCTTAATTGTAACTCTAACCCATTCCAGACTAAGAATCCCCTTGTTTTCCCTAACCAAATTTAATCATCACACTTTGACTGAATAACTCAAATGAGAGAAACTTCTGACTTTCCAAAGCTGCCCATTCCATTTTTGGACAGATCTTATTGTATTACCTAATTTTGTTTCATTTGCAATTTCCATTCATTCTTCCCAGTTCTGCCCTCTAGCACTAAGCAGAACTATTCTCTTTTTCAGATAATGAGTCTTCCATTTAAGTACTTGAAGAAAGACATATTTTCTAATATGTCTAACCTAAACATTTTATCTTTTGACTAAACATTGATAGTTTCTTCAAATGAACCTTATATGGCACAAATTTTTTGCCTTCTTCTGAACCCTCTCCCTCCAAAAGTGATGCTCCAAACTGAATACTATACTTCTGTGGTCATATAATAAAAATATATATATATACAAAAAGGGTATCATCTCCCTAATACAAAACATTATTCCTCTCTCCATACACTTTATGATTTGCTATGTCACACTGTTATTTCATTGAGATGGTAGTCCACTAAAACACCTAGATGGTTTTTGGGGACCATCTTTTTAGCCAACTTCTTTCCATCCACACTGGTGATGTTGATTGGACCAAAATATAAGATTTACATTAACCTCAAAATCTATACTGTCTATTTATGTATTCATTTACTTTCTTTTTCAGTAGGACAATTATAATCTATTCTTTTTCTGTTCTGCTTTCATTTTTTAATAATCACTTTTTGTTTTTCCAAATATCTCCAAAGAGAGTTTTCACCATTCACCTTTGAAAAACTTTGTGTTCCAAATTTTTCTTGCTACTTCCTTTCTCTCCCCTCCCCCCATGACAGCAAGCAATCCACTATAGGTTAAACATACATTCATCTATATTCTACTTATTTTTGCATTTTTCATGACTTCTTAAGGGCAGATTGTTAGTGCATTTAATCGAGTACCAGATCTGGAGTCAGGAGAACTGAAAATTCAGACACTGTGATCCTGGTCAAGTCATTTAACTTCTATTTTTCTCAATTTCTTTATCTCTAAACTACCTGCCTTTCAAGGTTGTGAAGATTAAGTGAGATAATTATAAAGTGCTTACCACAATGCCTGACTTATAATAAGTACCATATAAATATTAGCTATTATTAATTATTATCATTAACAAAATAGGTCCTCCATAAATATACTAAATTAACAAATGAATGAGTTCACTCAATTAATAGTTAAGAAGAATCTATGGTGTTGTTGGTATTATTGTTAAGCACAATGCCAGGCACTATATGTCTATATGTTAAGTGCTAGTGATATAAAGAAAGGCAAATTTCAGATACAGTTCTGTTTATTGTCATAAGAGCTGAAGTAAGTAAAATTTCTTGGGGCTGGCAAAGGGAAGAAGACATTTTGGACGTGGGGGTGTTTGTTTCCAACTGGACTTTTCATAAGTTAATATGGTGATAATATTATCACTGTGAATTTTTATATTTTATCATTTTCTTCACAATTTCTTTTTACACCTTTCAAAATGTATTTATCTTCATTTTATCCCATGACAAACATGCTGAATAAAAATGCATATGTTAATAATAAATGGGTAGTATTTGATATTTTCCCTGAAGCCAAAAAATCTTGAGGCTGCAGTCCATTTCACAAGGTTTTTCACCTTTAGCAACTTATTCACAACAAATTATAAACAACATTCTGCTATCCCTGCATATTCTTTCCATTACACATACCTCTTTCCCCAATGTAGTCATGTTAACTACATGTAAAGGGTAGGATGAAACATAAACACTTCAGATCTATCCAACAATCCCATCTGTTGAATGACAGTGTTAAATGAACATGATATCATTTCATTCTTTATCTTTGACTTATCCCTCTTTATATCCCTGTCTCCAGTCAGTCTTCAAGCCCTGTCCATTTTTTTCCTTAAAATGTTTCTAATGTTTATTAATTCTTTTCACTTTTCTCTGCCAATATCTGCACCCCCACCCTGAATGCCTGTCACCTCACACCTAGATTATTGCAATAGTCTCTTGACCGGTCTCCCCTTTCTCCAATCATTCCCATCTCTGATTTACTGTGCACACTGTTGCCAGCCAAGTTATTCTTTCTAAAATGTTTCATGAATTTCTTTCAGTACCCAAAAGAAATGGCAAGATTCTTCAAGCATCTTTTGGAACAAGGGCCATATCTTGTGCTTTTGTATACTCCATAGCCTTCCTAGTATATATAATGTTTAACACATAGTAGATATTCTGCAAATATTTGCTGAATGTCTTAATGATTAAATATTCCAAATAATGTATATAAAAGTTTCTCTTTGAATCCTTAGCCCACATTTTAAAATTTCAATGACTCAAAGTTATTCTATTATTCCAGTTACATCATGCATCCAGGATAATAAAGGAAAACAATCCCTGAAAGGATACTAAAGCTAGTGACCCTGTCTAACCTCCTGCTCAGAGTATGAATCCTATCTACAATATTTGCTTGAACACCTCCAATAAAAGAAAACTTTTTAACCTCCTGAGGTTGTCCATTCCATATTCAGGCAGCACAACCAACTATTTGAAAATTCTTATATTAAACTGAAAAGGACTGCCTTAGAGCTCCTATGCACTGAACCTTGTTTTGCCCTCTGAAATATGATATCCATGTTAAGTCTGTTAACTCCTCCTTCATAAAAAAAGCCTCTTCAAGATATTGGGCATATTCATGTAGGTACCCAATAAGTCTCTTCTGAAAGTTAAATGATTTAAAACTTAGATAATCTAACAATACTGTCAGATTTCTATCTAAATATTCTTCCTTAGAGAAGCCAAAACTATTCTATTCTTTTAAAAAATTAATTTAAATATGATAATAGTGCAAGAACATTATCTACAAACTTGAATTGGAATGTTGATACATTCGATGTGAGATCCTTGTCCACATGGATTCCACATGCTAATGGTGGCACTAACCAATGCCTGTCTTAATATTATTAGTCTTACCAAGAACAGAGAAATAACTGAGGCCCTAAGACTGGTGACCTGAAATAGGTCCTATTCTATAATTTAACCCGGTATTAGTTTACTAAGTTCATTTGTAGGGGAGGCTGACCTCTGCTTTTGAGCAGCTCAATTGCATAGTACATAGAATGTTGGATTTAGAGTCAAAAATATTTAAGTTCAAATTGTGCTTCATTCATTTATTAGTTATATGACTTTTCTATGTCTCAATTTCATCATAAAAAATGAAGATGATGATAATACTGCACAGGTTATTGTGAAGATCGATTGAGATAAGAGATGTTAAACATGCTTTAAAGAGGCATATAAATGCTAGCTATCATTCACTGGCTTCTCTGAGTACAATTCAATTTTTAAGCTCTAGTTTAATGTTTCCCTATAAAGAAGAAAAATAAAAGTATTCATTCTACAAGCAGTAATCAAATACAGTGCAGGTGATTTATTCCTATTTAGATAAATCGATGACAAGCATCAGAGAATAATAGCTTGCATTATGGGATGACCAGAACAATAAGCTGGGAGGTCAGTATTCAAGCCCTATTGAGACATTAAACAGTTCATTTGAGTTTAATTAATCATTTTACATTTTATCTCTGCACTGGATGCAATGTCCACATCAAACTCAGTGTGATCTTCTTATAAGCCATACTTCTATTGTTATAAGTAAAATCATTCAAGGAGATGCTAATTTTTTCACTAGCCAGGTCTTGCTGCTGAAATCACAGATCTACTAAACAAAAAGTGATAGATAGATGAATGGATATATATATAGAGAGAAAGATAGGTCAATAGAATAAGAAGATGGAGATATAATAGATAAATGGATAGTTAGATTATTTGTTAAGAACTTACTAAGTGTTGGACACTGTGCCTAGCACTGGAAATACAAAAACAAGAAAGTGGGATGAAACCTACTCTTAAAAAACTCGTATTTTAATGAGAGAAGATGAATCATAAAAGGTAGCTACAAAGTGGAAGGGAAAGAAGGGTACCCACCACAAAGTCACCATAGTTGATGGGGATATGGAGTAGACCAAAGAATGAGATGCAAGTAAATTGAGGAAGAGAGGGTATTCATCAATATGAAATGGGCAAAGGCATTTTGAAGAGGTTTCAGATGCATGGTTGTATGCATAGGTGTTGGATGACAACAACATGGTCATTGTGGTACAGCAATGATGAGGCAGGGGTTTGCTAATGTCAGCTCTAAATTTTCAACATGAGCATTTTGGCAAAGGCTACAGATCAGGCTTGGTTTACTCTTTTTTCTGATTATCTAGACTTAAGAAAGTTATGGGGAAAATATTAACAATGCATATTAAACTTAAAAGTATGTCATGCGATCATTGCACCTCCCTCAGCGAGCTGTTTGTTAAAATGTTTCAAGAAGAGAGGGAGATGGTTGCAGACCACAAAATTCTTGGACAAGTTATTTTGATTGGAGTTCCACCAGCTCCATGTAGAATCCTACAGAATGAAGCTACATTAGACATTAATGCTAATGGAATCATGCATATTTTTGCAAAGAATAAAAGTACAGGATGTGAGCACTAGGTTGTGATGCAGTCTTCTGGTGGGTTAAATAAAGATAATATTGATAATATGATTAAAAATGTAGAGAAGCATACCAAGGAGGACAAAAGAAAGAATATATAGAAGCTGTTAATGTGGCAGAAAAATTATTTATGATACTGAAACAAACATCAATTTCCAGCAGGTGAGTGCAGCAAATTAAAAGAAGTCTCTAAAATTAGAGACCCGTAGATGGCAAAGTGAAACAGGCTACATCAGAAAGGAAGCATCTTCTCCCTTCAGGATTTCCTTCAGGAAATTGGAAGACTCCTTTAATAAGCCCAAACTTTTCCCCAAATCATGACTTATCTTATTGTCTTAATATTAAGACATGAAATCTAAGTCTCTGAATAAATGAATATCATGCAGAGAGCAATGGAAAGGTTCTTGGTGCATATGGGAAGACTGCAACATAAAACAAAGGAGGGACATGAAGAAAACCTGGAGTAAAGGACATCATAAGTAAATATATGAGCAAAAAAGAAAAAGGAAGAGGAAGATGAATTAGATGGCCATATGATGAAGATTGTTTTACTAACCTTTAATCAGTCAACAAGCTTTAATTAGGTTCCTATTATGTGTGAAGTAATTTGATAAGCAATATAGATCCAAAGAAAAGCAAAAGACAACTTGCTGGAGGACTTCTATTATAGTGACCCTTTGGAAAGAACATGCATATGATTGTTATAAATCAGAATCTTTGAATACAATAACCTTTATTGTTAATCTTCCAAGAAATATTGAATAATTTTGATATATGGATGTCAAACACCTTATAAGAAGACAGTCTTTTTAATATGGAAATGTTTTATATGAGTGCATATATATGTATACATATATACATATATATGTGTGTATATATAACTTATCAAATTGTTTATTGTCTTAGGGAGGTGGGAAGTGAGGGAGGGAGGCAGAAAAATTTGGAACTCAAAATTTTATAAAAATGACCCTTAAACAGCAATACTGTATGAGGATGTATTCTGATGGAAGTGGATATCTTCGACAAAGAGAAGATCTAATTCAGTTCCAATTGACCAATGATGGACAGAATCAGCTACACTCAGAGAAGGAACACTGGGAACTGAGTGTAAACTGTTTGCATTTTTTGTTTTTCTTCCCAGGTTATTTTTACCTTCTGAATCCAATTTCTCCTTGTGCAACAAGAGAACTGTTCGGTTCTGCACACATATATTGTATCTAGGATATACTATAACATATTTAACATGTATAAGACTGCCTGCCATCTAAGGGAGGGGGTGGAGGGAGGGAAGGGAAAAGTCAGAATTGAAGTAAGTGCAAAGGATAATGTTGTAAAAAATTACCCAGGCATATGTTCTGTCAATAAAAAGTTATAATTTTAAAAAATGAAGGTTAAAATTTGTCTTTACATGTAACTGGAAAAAATACCATTTATTTTTTCTAAGTCTTTAAGGTGGCATCCAGGATAGGTCTGCATGAATGGGTCATGTTCTGAATTGTTGGGGGGAAGAGACAAATCAATGAGACCACTGGTCTGTTTGAGTAAAATATTTTGAGAATACCAAATTTGTAGGTATATAATGTGATGTAGAGGGCTGAAATTCTGGATAAGTATCAATGTAGTTGATGAGATGATGGTTCTCTAGTTTACATATATATACTTAGTACTTAGAATGGTGATGTAATGGTTCTCTAGTTCAACATAATCAATATGCTGTAATGATGTAATTGTAATAGTGTACTTAAGGGCTAAGAAGGACTGGAAATGACTCATTCCATTTTTGACCATCCTCCTGGTGGCTCTCTTGCCTTTATCACTTCTCCACCTAAAGACCTAGGCCCTTCTGAAGGAGCTCCAGAAAGCTAGCTGGGACATTACAATAGGTAAAAGTGTAGCAAGGAAAAGATTGCTTTACTTGAAGTTAGGAAAATGATGACAAATAATATAATTTAATTTCTTTAAACCCCAATTCCATCATCTTTAAAATGGGGATAACAAGTAATACATTATTAAAATGGGCCTATTGATACTTGTACTCTGTCTAAGGTAAGATTATCATAACAAAATGTTACCAATGTGAAATTAAGATTTGGAGGTAAATTGTTATTTATTACCTATGTTATGAGGTAGCTAGGATCAATATGCAACATTATAACTGTTTTTGAGTTATATGTATCAAAATGTTTTGCGTCACACACAAAAGTTCTAATAAAGTTTTAATAACTTTAATAAGAAATAAGTTTTAATTAAATTTGGATTTGTGAAGTCATCCTGGGCTTGTGTTTAAGTAGAGTTACTTTCATTTCTCTATTGCCATGACTTCTTAATGTTTGTTGTCAGTATATTGGGTTTAGTTTACCATTTTAGTTTAGTTTAGCTACCATTTCTGATCAATGGATATACACAAAGGATTTGGCATTTTAGGGATATAGGAAAATCCTCTGTATATTGATTATAATTCATTTATAAGCATATATTAACTTTTTTAAATTAAGAATTTATTTCTATTTTTAGTTTGACATTCTCTCCTCTTCTACCTCTGTTTCTACTCGTTAAGAAGGCAAAGTATGTGATTATAATATAGTTTTCTGATACTCAGAAAGGTTATGTGATTTTCAAAGGGTCATACAATTCTATTCAGTATCAAAGGTAACAAGGAACTCAGGTCTTCCTGATTCCAAATCCATGATCCTACCAAGGTGTCTCTCCATGTTTCATTTTTATAAAATGACCAAGTGTGCCATTTTGATCAATTTTATATGTAAAATGGCATTTTGGCATTTTCTCTTTCTTATTTGACTTTCTTCTCTCCCCCTCAACTTCGTTTAGAATCCAGGTGTAACTCTTTATCAACATACAACTCCTTCTTTGTTACAAGATTCTATGCATTGTTTGGGAGAAAGGAATTCTGTGACTTCAGGTTCCCTCCCCCCTTTAAAAAAGGATATTATACAGGATTGTATATTAAAAGAAAGGAGGGGAAAATCCACTAACCTTCTGTTCAGGAATTAGCCCTGAAGGAGTTTACTATGTATTTAATATTCCATAAAACTTAGGCTGATTTATTTTCTTTAGTCAAAGTTGATTTTTCTATGCCCTTGATTCAGCTTTTATTGGTTCTTTATTTTAAATGATTGTTCCAGTATTTTCTGAGAAATGCAGGCTCCTAGATATAAAAATTTATTTAAGGAAATTGAGTCAGTGGTCACCAGTGAAATAAAGTCTACCCTCAACCCCTTGATTCCTCAGCTCCACTCCCACCCAAACCAAAAAGCCTTGATATATTCTGGCATTTAAGTATGGTTTTCTATGATCTGGTTCACACTTGATTTCCAGTCTTGTTTCACTGCAGCCCCCAAGATGACAATCTCAGACTCTTCACATTTTTGTGTAATACCAATAGGTATAAATTAAGGTGATAAATATAAACTAAATTATATAATAAACTAACTAAACAAAATAATTATAATTATATAATAATAATTATATATACTATATTATACAATTATAATTATATAATAAACTAAATAAATAAATAACTAAATTTAAACCAGGATTAGTTCTGTTGGGGCAAGATAAGAAAAGAGGAAGAGGGAACTGTGGACTTGGTCAGGATGAAATCATATTTCAGTTGCGTATGTATGTGTGTGTGTGTAAATATATGTGGTTATATATTTACACAAATATGTATGTGTGTATGTGTGTATAAATATATATGGTTATATTTATACACAAATATATGAAACCATGGATTAAACTTTTTTTCCTATTTTCAATTTGGGATTGGTCCCATAGCAGTTGCTGTGTGGTTGCTTACAACAGTGTTTAATCAATAGATTTTTTTTAATCTTTTAGTGTACAAAACAAAAAAAAAACTAAAAGGATAATAATATTGTCACAAAATGTCTAAAAGATAAAGGCCCTTTATTCATTCTTTGGGAATAAGAAGTTTAGTTTTTAAAAGTTTATAAGTTGTAAATAAATACTTAAGAAAAAATTATAATAAAGGACTTCATCAAAGATGTGTATGACCAGAAAAGGAAGTAGACTGGTCATGTAGTGAGAGTGAGATTAACAGAGTAGGCAACAGTGCAGTGTTATCCAGTAATGACACTTTCATTCCCAGCTATGCTACCCATTTACCCCCCCTCATCTTCTGGCTGGAAGTTCAAGAGAGAGCCAGCATTCCACAAAAGAGGTAGATATATAGCAATCTGCATTTTCATTAATGTCTTCCTTTATTTACATCACAATTATTTCCCTGTATACTTTTTCCTCTGACCTCATCCACCTTCCATATTCTTTTTAAATAGAAGAATTGATAAGTAAAACCAACCAATGCAACTGTTTCTGCCCAAGTCTTTCACTTTCAGCATCTGTTGTAGCATAATCTGGATTCAATATTTATTACTGCATTTATTCTGGATTGAGTTGCTCTTTTGATTTGTGAATGACTATTTTTATGTTATTGTAATCATTATGTGTATTTTCTCCTATTTCTCTTTACTTCACTATGAATCAAATTATACAAGCCTTCTCATTTTTCTCTGAATTCTTTAGTTATTTTTGCTCGTGGTGTATTGATCCATAAGTGGCGAAACTCTGACATACAAACATGTCCTATTTTTTTCCAGTAAAGTCTCCCAGTAAGCATAGCTATTTTTGATTTTGAATGTTTGTGAATTCAGCCTTGTTGGAAACATCTCATCATTTTTTATGTTTATTTTTATTTGTCCCATACATTTGAGAGAGATTGAGCTTAGTAATAGTCATTTTTAGAGTGAGGAAGACTTGAATTCAAATTCTACCTTTGATATATATTGACTGTGTGACCCTGGTAAACTTATTTAACCTCTAAATATGCTAAGTCCAAGCTTCTTGAACTGTGGCTTACGACCTCTATCAGGTCTTGAAACTGAATATAAGGATTTTGAAATTATGGTTTATTACCAGAAAAGACTTGATTTGTATATCTATTTTTTACCTATATTTCTGGGACTGGGTAAAAAGTAGAAAAAGTTTAAGAAGCCCTGCTCAAAGTTATTCTCTAAGACTATCTATTAATTGCAGAGAAGATGCAACCTACATTTCTAGGAAGACTTTACCCTGCCTGGGAGTTCCCTATACCAATGAAATCAAAGATCCAGTCCCCATTTGCCCCATTTGTTTAGAGCTATATGGGGAAATGTATCTGATCCAAGTATTCCTAAACATAGCTAAGTCATTTAACTTTTCTCAATCCTCATTTCCTCATCTGCATAATGGGTATAATAATATCAGTAATGCTTACCCAACAGGATTATTATAAACTTCCAATTAAATAATACATGTAAAGCATTTTGAAGACTTTAAGTACTTTTTATAAATGTCAGTTGTTACATTAGTGGAAGTAAGGCTTCTGAAAATCTATCAAGGTATCTAAGTATATTTCCATGCTTGTAAATATAGAGAAGTTTACATGGACTGAGACTGAAATGAGCTGAAATCATCTCTGGCACTTTTGTATGCACTTACAAAAAGAGGAGGAAAGATTAGTATTTGCTCAAAGCTTCTCCTTAGTGACAGGTAATAATTACAGCTAATGAGACTGACATTTACATTGTTCAACAAAAAAAGTATTCTTCTCCACTTGATGTATAATTAACATCAGTTACACACAAATCACAGGAAAAAAGTATCATATTATAAAGCCTGAGGATGTGATGTCATCTAAAGGACTATTGTTCAATCTGGGGTTTTTTGTTCTTGAAGTAGTTGTAGAGTTTTTTGGGGGCTATTTCTAAGACTTTAGATAAACCAAGTCCTGATATCTATGTGATTATAATATTCCTACTTTTAAAAAAAAGTTGAAGAGGAAAAAGGGGAAGGGAAAGAGGAGGAGGAAAAGAAGTTAAAGAGGAGGAAAAGGAATAGGAGAAGGAGGAAGAAAAGGCAGAGGAGAGGAAGAAAAAACATGAACAAGAAGATGATGGAGATGGAGGTGAGAGCTGACAATATAGGCTCTAAGGTCTATCACATACTTTTCAAAAATCAACTAATTTGATCAGATGGGATCATTGATGCATCATTAACATACTATTTAAAGTAGAAACACATGATATGATCCTATTTCTCTTTTTTTTCTCTTTTTCTTCCTTTTTATTTATTTGTTTGTTTTTTACAAAAGACAAAATAATCTGAGCATCAGGAGAGTTTAAAAACTTCCTCAAGGTCACAGATAAGCACTTGATGTAATATGTATATATTATTTAAAGATTTTATTTTCAAAACATTTGCATGGATACTCTTACATAGCTTTGTGTTTCAGATTTTCTCCTCATTCCTCCCATCTCCTTCCCTAGGTGGCAACCAATCCAATATATGTTATACATGTTAAAATACATGTTAAATCCAAAATGTGTAAACATATTTATACAATTCTCTTGCTGCACAATAAAAATCAGATCAAAAAAGATAGTAAATGAGTAAGAAAAATGCAAGCGAACAACAACAAAAGAGTGAGAATGTTATGTTGTGATCCATATTCAGTTCTCACAATCGTCTCTCTGGATGTAAATGATTCTCTTAATCACAAGATCATTGGAACTGGCATCAATCATTTCATTGGTGGAAAGAGTCATATTCATCAGAATTGATTGTCCTATATTATTGATGTTGCCATGTACAATGATCTCTTGGTTCTGCTCATTTCACTTAGCATCAGTTCATGTAAGTCTCTCCAGACCTCTCTAAAATCATCCTCCTGATCATTTCTTCTAGAACAATAATATTCCATAACTTATTCAACCATTCTCCAACTGATGGGCATCTACTCAGTTTTCACTTTCTTGCTGCTATGAGGCTTTTTCTCACTAGGAATATTTTTTTAAAAAAAGATAATTTAATCTATGGAAGTTAATAAGATTGCCAAGCAAGATAGTATGGAATGAAAAGAAAAAGGAGTCAAGACAAATGCTTTATTTTACAATCTTCTGATTAATAATAACAATAAACCATAAGACAAAGAGATGTATGTTCACTAAAGGTGTTTGCCCTTATAATGCATGATACCAAGATTAGGATCCAAATGGAAAGGAAATTCTTTAAGTACAGTGAACTCTGTCAAATGTTCCTGTTTATAGATAATATTGTGCTAATTGCATCAAGCCAAGAATCATTGCAGCAATCTCTCAGTGCAACACAAAACCACTCAAAAGAATTTGTTCTATCTACATAGAAAAAAAATGAAGAATGCCTTGTTATCACTAAGTTGGAAAATTCAATGCTGTGTATTAGAAAACTATTCCATTGTTTTCTCCATAAATACAGGCATTTGGGACAGACACTGTAAATGGAATAAATGAATAATAATCTGGGCACAGAATGGAATAGAAATAGTTGAAACAAACTAGATTACCTTTAGGAAACTATGCCATTCTTTTATTGACCATAAGGTTTTTTCCCCCCTGAAATGAAACAATGAAACTCCATGTTTTTAATATCAATATTATACTCGCCAAGGAAATGAAGTCCAGAATCATCCAATTTAAATGAGGAGACTGTGTCAGACTGATATAATACAAATGAGGGGGTATACAAGATAAATAACACAATGTATATCATCAGAGAAATATATGACTAGCAAAAAGGTGAGTCAGTCATATAACCAGAATAACAAATAGCCTATGAATAGCCCTTATGCATCACTGGTAACCATGTAATATCAGACTATCTTAATGAGGAGTTTCTAACTTCATATCTGTGGATTTGTCATTTCAATATTTGGATAACTGCATTTCAATATATTTGTTTATCTTAGTTATCTTATATTTTTATTTAATGCATTTAAAAACATTATTTTGAGAATAAGTCCATAGGCTTTCCCAGACTTCTAAAGAGATCAGTCATTTAGACATAGACAGATCCACAGATTTAAGAACCTTGACTCTAGACTCTAGATTCTCAAGGAAAGCTGCCAGGAGAAGAGAAACACAAATTGGGACTGGGCAAGCATTCATGAGATGACACTTTTGTGAGATGACAGACTCTTTAGCAGATTACAGTATAGAAACACTTCTGAATAATTAGAAGTATTCGCAAGTAGAATGGTCTGCTTGGGGAGCTCATGGAGTCTCCTTTCCTAGAAGTTGTCAAGCAGATGATCGATAACAACATATTAGGAATATTGAGGAGGGGACTACTGGCCAAAAAGATTGCATATTGCATCACTTATAATGTGCCTTCCAACTCCTCAATTCTGTGAATCTAAATCCCGATTCCTTTAAAAATAAGTCAAGTTGAAAAATGCTGAGTTACACTGAGTGATTCATGCAAAAAGAGACTGGTTGGGTTAATTAACTTCAACTGAGGGCAGAAAATGGAAGATCAGCAGTTCAGATCAAGGAAATCATTGAGATGAAACTTGTTTTAGGAGACAGGATAGAGCTGAAGAGCTGCTGGTTCCTTTCAAAGCAAAATATCTGTCTAGATAAATTTAAGAGGGCCACTAATTTGTTTTTGTTGTAAGCAGCAAAATGGTATTCATTTAATATTTAGCAATTTAATTATTAATAGTTAAAATATATTTTACAATATATTTTATATATATTTTAACCTTTTATATATTTTTAACCTTTTATATTTTTATTTTACAAAATATATTTTTGAAAATGTAATGATAAATGTTGGAGGGGATGTGGAAGAACTGGAACACTAATGCATTATTAGTGGAATTGTGGAATGATCCAATCATACTGGAAAGCAATATGGAACCCTGCACCAAGGGCTATCATACAAGGTATGCCCTTTGATCTAGCAGTGTCTCTCCTGGGTCTGTGTCCCAAAGAGATCATAAAAGACCCATAAGTGCAAAAATGTTTGTAGCAGCTCTTTCTATGGTTCAAAGAATTGGAAAATGAGTTGATGCCCATCAGTTGAGGAATGGCTGAATACGTTATGGTATATGAAATAAGTATATGGTATATGGTCTGTAGGAAATGATGAGCAGATTGATTTTCAAAAAGCCTAGAAAGACTTACATGAACTGATTCTAATTGAAGGGAGCAGAACCAAGAGAACATTGTACACAGAAATAACAAGATTACGTGATGATCAACTTAAATAGACTTAGCTCTTCTTAGCAATGTGGTGATCTAGCACAACTTCAATAGATTTGGATGGAAAATGCCAGCTGCATCCAAAGAGAGAACTATGGAAACTGAATGTAAATTGAGCCATAGTATTTTAATATTTTATTTGTGTATGTGTGTTTGTTGTTTATTTGCTTCTTCTTTCTCAGGTTTTTTTTCTCTTTTGGTCTGATTTTTCTTGACAAATATAGAAATATATTTAGAAGGAATGTATGTGTTTAACCAATATTGGATTGCTTGCTGTCTTGGGAGGCTGGAGGGGAGGAAAGAGGGAGATAAATTTTGAACACAAGGCTTTGAAAAGGTGAATTTTGCAAAACTATCTTTGTGTGTATTTGGAAAAATAAATACTATTAAAAAGCAAAAATGTCACAATTGGAATATTTGGTCTCTAAACTAGGATGATATCTAATTGTCTCATAGATGATTCTTCCAGGAAATGAGAATGAGAACAAAATCTTTAGGAATGGTCAATCAATTAATTACTAAGTACTTATTAAGCACCTATTATATTCCAGGCACTGGGAATAAAAGTTCAAAAAATGAGACAGTCCCTATATTCTAACAAGGGAGACAAGAAGTATACATAAACTATATATTTGGTATAAATATAAATGAAAATATATACAAAGTAGTTAAATACAATATAGTTTGGAAATGGATGGAATCAAGAAAATATTTATTCTGATGACGGTATCTGAGCAGCATTTGAAGGGAAGAGGACTCTCGAAGTAGAGAAAAGAACATTCCAGGTATAAGAATACAAAGTTATTGGTAAGGAACAAAGGGGCTAGTTTGGCTGAGATACAGAGTACATGGTAAGCACAATCCAATGAAGCTATAAAAATGGGTCAGGACCAGATTGTATAGGACCTTTAAAAACAAATTTAAAAGTCTTTATTTTATCCTAGAGTTAAGAGGAAGATGGGTAGATAGGTAGCCCAGTAGGTAAAATGTTTGGTCTGGAGTCAGAAAGACTCACCTTTCTGAATTCAAATCTAGCCTCAAATACTTATTATATTGTATTGTATATCAAATACTGTGTGACTCTGGGCAAGTTGCTTAACCCTGTCTCAGTTTCCTGATTTGTAAAATGAGTTGGAGAAGGAATTAACAAACTGCTCAGTATCTCTGCCAAGAAAACTCCAAATGGCTCATGAAGAGTGAGACATAACTGAAAATGACTGAACAAGAAATTGGAAACTATTGCAGTTGACAGAGTAGAGAAGTCACATGGTTAGATCTTTGGCAGCAGTTCATAGGATAGATTAGATGATGAGATAGTTGAGGCAAGGTATTTGTTGCAATAATGTAGTAAGAGGTGATGAAGGGTTGAACTAAGAATGGTAGCTATGAGTAAAATATTAAAATGCAAGAGATGTTAAGAACATATAAACAGCAATAATTGGGCAACTGATTGGACATATGGAGTGAAGGTGAGGAATCTGGGATAAGACCTTGAGATGCTGAAAGAAGAGTACATTCTACATTTAAAGATAAATTAAAAATTAGCATGTTTAGTTATTGTCAAAGGATGAGATCCAGATTTATAGACCAGAGCTGAAGGATTCTGTAAACATTTATGAAGCTTTTGCTATGTACAGGTAAGTGGTGACAGTGCATAGAGAGTGGCACTGAAATCAGGAAGACTCACCTTCCTGAGTTTAAACTTGACCTCAGACACTTACTAGCTCTATGATCTTGGGCAAATTACATAGCCTTGTTACCTCAGTTTCCTCATCTGTAAAATAAATTGGAGAAGGAAATATCAAACCACTCCAGTGTCTTTGTTTAGGAAAACCCCAAATGGACTCAAGAATCAGACACAACTGAATAATATCTATGTATGAGGAACTATGGAGTTCAACTTCAGCTTTAGATGCTTACTAGCTGTGTGAATGCAGGCAAATTATTTAACTTCTGTCTGCCTTAGTTTCTTCAACCACAAGATTGTTGTGAGGATCAAATGCGATGACATAGCACATAGGTATAGCATAAACTAGAGTAATTAGTTCAATGACCATGTCTTTCTGGGTGCTTGATACTGTTAGAGAAACTGAGGGAATGGCTATGCAAAGGAAGACTATATATATAATTTAGAAATACTACAGAATTCCAACATAGAACTCCAGATACAAAGAATAAATTCCATAGCTACAAATAGAATTGTAGAATTGCTGTTTCAGTCATTATTATTAGACATTTTGACAAAAATGGATTTTTTCTCAATAATACAACAAAAAAATTCTCTTACCTGTCACATTGTAAAAATTTCCAAAGTCATATTTATGAGTAACCAATGGAAAACTAGTATAAGTACAGGAAGAAGAGAAAGAAATGTGGTAGATGGAAGTGGGGGGCATGAGATAGCTTATTGTAGGAGACTAATGAAGAATAGAGAAGGGATTGGGAATCGAGAAGGCTTGGGGACCAGTGTGATTAGGGGATCAAGTCTTCCTAGGACAGAGTTAGATTATATATATGGCTTGGCAGAAGCATTTTTTTAAAGCTTTTTATTTACAAAGCATATGCATGGGTAATTTCGGCAGCAGCATTTTATTCTTCTCTTTCCTGGCTCAGGGAAACTGTAGACTCTCCAACATCTATGCCTCTGGGTTATAATCATGCATGTGCTGGGGCTAGAATGGGTTTAAGTCCCACTCTTCAAGTTTTTCAAGATAAAAGGATGTGCTGATTTCTATTGACTCCCTTTTCTCTATGTATAGTGCCCAGGTCCTCTCAGAATCCTTCTCTGAGTTCCAGTCAAGGAATACCAGATTTAGGGGTAGGGTTTGGAAGGGAAGATGAAATAGCTATAAGAACCCCAAAAGTGATTGAAGACATAATAAAAGAACTAAAGGAAGAGATAGACTACTTAAAATAGAAACTGGGAGATTTTAGCAAAATAGAGGACACTGAAGGCAAAGATAGAAGAATGATTATTTTTCAGAGTTTTGATGGATCAAATAGGATCATAAAAAGATATTTGCTTGAAAACTTGTGGCTCTGATCAAGAGAATTTAAAACTGAAAATGAAAGAAAATGGAGGAAACTACTCCCAAACACTGAGTAAGGTAAACATCAGAAAAGAACAGCAGGTACAAGATTAGAGGGGAAAAATACAATTAGAGAGGACTCATAATTCATGAAAAGCACTATTCATGAAGAGGAATAGTGAAAATAACTTTGGGAGAGGATTCTGGGAAGATGGTGGAATATGTTAGTAAATTTTAAATTCTCCATATTTCCTCCACAAACAGAACAAATTTGCACCTCAGGGAGAATATGGACTAATAAAAAAACAAGATTTGGGGCAGAACAGGGTCCTCCTGTACAAACCTAAACACTTCTGAGCTAGTTCCACAGAAATATCAAGTGGGAACTCCAGAGAGGAGCTAGGTTTGGCTGGAGCCTCAATAGGAACCATAGAGATTTTTAACCTCCTGGACAATGTGGGGAGTCTGAGTCCAGGCAGACTGAGGGAACCTTGGCCTAGCTGCAGAGATGTCCTCCTAGACAAAAGGGAACCAGAACACTGGAAGTGTAGAGGCAATGGGTCAGGGATAATGACTGCTGGTACTTACAGGAGGGGAGAGCTCTTGGTTTAGGGTTCCAGGTCAGAGGGGAGAGGGGAAGTGAAATCAGATGCACTGTCCCCCACCCCACAGTTAAAAGTGCTTACAATAATACTTTTTATTTTAAAAAAATGAATTGGCAAAGAAACAATCCAACCATAGGAACTTCCTTTAAGAATAAGGAGGATTGGGCTTCATCTTCAAAGGAGAACACTTCAAAGGGGAACTAAGATCCAGAATCTTAAAAATGAAAATTACTCTTTGAAAATTAGAATTGGGCAAAGGGAAGCCAGTGAAGGTATTAGAGACCAACAAAAAATTAACAAAACAAAATATAAAGAATGAAAAAAATAGAACAGAATATGAAATGTCTCATAAGAAAAACAACAGATCTAGAGAACATATCAAGAAAATAATTGGACTACCTGAAAGCTGTGTCCAAAAAACATCTTGACATAATAATGCAAGAAATAATCCAAGAAAATTGTCCAGGACTCATAAAACATGAGGAGAAAGTAGAAATAGAAAAAAAATCTACTGATCACCATTTAAAAGAGATCCTTTGTGGAAATCACATAGGAATATAATTGCCAAATTTTGAAACCCCCAGATCAAAGAGAAAATTTTGCAAGAAACAAGAAAAAAAATCCAAATATGCTGGAGCTACAATTAAAATTGTATAGGATTTATCAGTTCCTCAATAAAAGACCACAGGCTGGAATCATATCTACTGATAATCAAATGAACTAGGCCTGTGGTCAAAAATATCATATCCAGAAAAATTATCCATAATATTGAATGAAAAAAGGTACATTCAACAAATTTGCAGATTTTTTTAGGACTTTCTTTCGACCAAATTTGAACTCAGTAGAAGTTTTAACATATATGAGTCAATATCCAAGATTAATTTCAAGGAACTCAACATGGACAAATTGTTTATTTTTTTTACATGGAAATGTATACCATATGTTTAAGATTGATATCAATAATTGAGCAGCTCAAAAGAAAAATGGGGCAGAGTTAAGGTAAAAATAAGTAATTATGTTATCTATAGGTGCACAGATCAGAATAAAGTGAATTAGATGTCTTAATAAAAGGAGGGAAATTCAACTTCATAGCTTTCATTAATATTTAGTAAAATATGATTCAATACCAGAATAAGTTCCCCCAATCCACTTAATGAAATTTTAGTACATGGACTTTTGGCAGAAAAAAGCATCTTCCCATGGACGCCTGAGGTAAAAACACTTAGCTATCCTCAATGAAAGGAAATCATTCCTTTCCAGCCACAAATCAAATTATGCTCCAAAAATCATAAAACTAAAACTGGAGGAGGCTTTCGAGACAACCTAGTCCAACTTCGATATATTAAAGATAAGTAAACTGAGCCAAACCTCTGTCACTGATCTCTGAAAAATAATGGAAATGATGCTGCTGTAGATATCACTGATTTAAGGTTATATTCAGCAAGTATTTAATGTGAAAATAAGGAAGGGTACTGCTGTTTTCTTTAATGAATATATTTTCTATATATTATAGAATATATTTTTTTGAATTTTTCCAATGGCTTGACTATTTTTTTTTTTTGAGAGGCAATTAGGGTTAAGCGACTTGCCCAGGATGACATAAGAATTAAGCGTTAAGTGTCTCAAACCAGATTTGTACTCAGGTCCTCTTGACTTCAGGACTGGTGCTATATTGCATCATCTAGCTGCCCCAGCTTGTCTGTTCTTTGAACAGTTGAGGAGAGTGAGGCAAACAGGGTTAAAGTAACTTGCCTTGTCTCACAGCTAGTATCTGAGGCCAGATTTAAATTCAGGGAGATGAGCCTAATTGATTCAGGCCCTGTGCTCTCACCTAGAGATCTCCAAGTTAATATAACTTACCTAGGGTTCAACTTATAGGTTTCTGAGGTTGCATTTGAACTCAGATCATCCTGATTTGAGGCACAGCACTCTACTCACTGAAAGATTTAGTTGCTTCTAAATGAATAGGAGGAATCCCTTACTATGGCTTTATTGTATCTCAATTTGTCTCCAGTTTTCAGCAGGGATATTATAAAGTTCTTAGAATAAACTTTTCACATTTTCTCAAAAAGTAAAAATCTGTTACCCAACACTTTAGGGAAAACAATTTTAGAGTACCATACATATAGATAGTATATAGTCACAATTACAAGACAATTTGAAAACCTCTAATTTACAATGTCCTTTTCCTCAAAAGCAGATGTTGTTAACTTTTTGTGTGTCTTATTCCCCTATGAATGATGCCTCCTCAGAATAATATATTTAAATTAATGAAATAAAATGCATAGGATTACCAAGGAAACTAATTGAATTGAAATACAGTTAGAAAAATATATTTTTGAATAATAGCTTGTTATTTTCAAAATATATGCAAAGAGAGTTTTCAACTTTCACCCTTGCAAAACTTGTGTTCCAAATTAGAAAAAAAATCTTTAAAAAACAAATCTATAAACCCTGACTAAGAAACTCTGTCAAAGTACTAGTAAGACTGCTTTTAAGAGCAGGCAAAGTAAATGGTCACCACCATATTATGATGTAAGAACTATTGAGGATTTTTCTATCCAAAAATATAAATTACCCTCTCCCTTCTTCTAAGTCTAATACGTTATTAAGTTCTGTCAAATCTGTTTTAATAACATCTTTTTGTATATCCCCCTTTTCTTATCTGACATTTACACTACATTGGTACAAGCTCTTGATCATCTCAAGCCTGGATAGTTGCAATAGTTGCCAGTTGGTCTACCTATCTCAAGTCTCTTCCAATTCTAGTCCATCCTTCACTTAATTGTCAAATAGATCTTCCTAAAATGAAGATCCAACCAAATTATTTCCCTGTTCAATAAATTCATGTAACTCCCTATGCAAGGACAGGAAGCCTCTAGGATCAAATACATAATCTGATGTTTATTCTTCTTCTTTGATCTCCTCAAATCTTTCTGGTCTGATATCTCATTCTCTATCACATTGCCAAATTTTGAAAACCCCAGATCAAAGAGAAAATTTTGCAAGAAACAAGAAAAATGTATGCTGGAGCTACAATTAGAATTGTACAAGACTTGTCAGTTCTTCAATAAAAGACCACAGGCCCTGGAATCATATCTACTGGTAATCAAATGAATTAAGCCTGTGGTCAAAAATATCATATCCAGAAAAATTATCAATAATATTGAATGAAAAAAGGTACACCATCTCCAATTTATTCTATGAGGCAGTTCTGTTGGCAGAATAAATAGAATGCTAGACTTGAAGTTAGAAAAATCTGAGGTCAAGTCCTGCCTTAAATATTTACTAGCTGTGTGGATAAGCCATTTAAACCTTTTCAGTTTTAGTATATGCAGACCCATCCCACTTTAGTAAAAATTAAAATTGGCAGCTAAATGGTGCAGTTGATAAAGGAAGACCTGAATTCAAATCTCACCTTAGACACTTATTAGCTCTGTGACCTTAGGCAAAGAACTTAACTTCTGTTTGTCTCAGTTTCTCAATTGTAAAATAGAGATAAAATAAAATAGAACTTACCTCTATCTCCCAGATCCTTTGTCAGGATAAAATCAAATAATATTTGTGAAGTTTTTAAGGTGATATATGACACATAATAGGTCCTATAAAAATGCTAGCTATTATTTTTAATATTTTTATTTATTTTATTATGTTCCAATTACGTATAAAATCTTAACTTTTTTAATTTAAAATTTAAAATTGTCATCACCCTATTCCCATCCCTGGAATATGGTAGAAGCAGTGATGACAAACTTTCCAACAATAGATTTGTGTCCACCAGGCCATGAGTTCCTTTCTATCCTAACTCTAAGCTTGCTTGTAAAGTAAATGGTCTTTTGCCCATTAGTTTACAAATTGTGTTCACTAATTATTGTCTTTATTGATGACATGTGTGGACATAGATAGCATTTGTGGACAAAGATAGCATTTTATGCCACAGAAATACAAATACAGGGATTTCAAGCAAACAGTTTTTCTTTATAGTTTTAAATTTTGCTATAGATTTCTATAATTGAAGATATCTCCAGCTATGTCTTAATAAAGAAGCAATAGCATGTTAAGTTCAAAGAAACATGCATATCTTTTAAAATATGTATATATAAAATATATGCAAATATATACATATATCTTTGGTAAAATTTACCATATACTTGCAGTCTTAAGTGCTAATAAAACTATTTCATCTTACTTTATGTAAATTCTATAGTGTCTTATTTTTTTTCTGTGTATTTTGCACTCAGTTGCATATGTCCATCAAACAAACTTCTGAGGGTGATAAAAACAAGTATAAAATTAAGATGGATGTTTTTAAAAACTTCTTTTCTATCCTTCATTCAATTATATGTTTAGAACAGCTGCATTTTGAAGTAAAGCCAATGAATATATTCACTATGAACATAATCATTAATCTGACTTTCTCAAAATTTGATAGCCAAGTAAAAGCCAAATAAAAGGAATGAGTAATTTTAACCTACAAAGATCTTACCTGGAGAAGATCAACATTATGTTTTGTGTATAGGGAAGACTGGCTTATTAGCTGTCTTCAGGGTAATATTTAAACCAATTAGTTTCAATGAAAGATTGGAAAGGAAAATGTTATTGATTCAAGAATAGAGCTGATTTGCTTTCCCTCCCTTCTCCTTCATTCAAGGGGATGAACAGAGAACAGAAACTTTGAGGTGCTTAATGACAGGAGCTGTTTTTTTCTTGCTTTTGATCTGAGATTGACTTGCCCAGATTTACTCTTAGGTCTTCCTGACTCCAGATTCAAGAAAGACAATGAGGTCCTTGAAAGAAGGGACTGAGCTTTGTGCTTGTTTTGTACTTTCTAAACTTATCACAATGCTATGATCATTGCAAATACTTAATAAATATTTGTTAAGTGACTAAGTCACACAGTGGATGTCACCAAGAAACAGTTTTTAAGGGAAAAACCTAAAAAAAAGAAATGACAAGGACCCTTAAGGAAACAAAAAGAGTATTTAGGAAGTAGTTAGATGGCTCTTAACAACTGCTCCTCTGTGGCTCTACCTCTTTTATTATGTAATTTTTCTGTATAAAATTTCACCCTTTTGTTCAATTGTGCGTTTGTTATCAACTTGGGTTAATTAATAAGAAGGTTCTGAATAATTATCATATAAGGTGATATATCAGGTGGCATGTGTATGGTCACAATAGATGGAACACATAATAGAGAGAATTAGTAAGGAAGATTGATTTATATAGTAGGACATATAAACAAGGAAATAGAGATGTTTTCAGAGAGTAAATGGAATACCCCAAAGATTTTTGAGCAAATCTAAGGATAAGGAACAGGTCTTGGAGTTAGGAAGAGTTAGATTTAAATCCTGACTCTAATACAAAGCAACTCTATAGCCTTGAACAATTCTGATATGCTCACCAGGAGACAGCTATGCCATGAATTCAGAGGTTTGATCAATGTATGTGTTGATATATACAAATAGATTAAAAACAAAGAAGCCAATATTAACACAAAACATTTACTGAAGTAAATTTTAAAAAACAAATTAATCATCAAAAGGTATATTTTTAATGAGTTGGTTTGAAGGTAGGAGTCACTGAGTAAATAATTCAAATCATGCTATCCCACTTAGGGTAGTTAACAAATAATCTAGCCCTGATTGAGAACACTGTAATTGAATCAATGTGAAGCATATGTAAACAAAGCCTAGTCACCATTATTAAAGCATTCAATCTATGAATCAAAGCCATTAGCATTTATATATTTTGTTCACATGTAAAATTTTCAGAGTTTTGATAAATTTAGAAGTTATCAAATGCAGTTTTAGTAACATCATATAAGTAGTTTGTTCAGATAAATTGAGGAGATTTAATTATACCCCCTGAATTAGATATTAAATAATAAGCCAATATAGACCTTAGCACTATTTGAGCATCTGGCAGTTTAGTACCAAAATCCTCTAGCCCAGTCTCTGAAAAGGAATCACTTGCAAGGAGGAGAGAGAAAGGCAAATAACTTGGCCTGGACATAAGTCTTGGGGGCAGAGCCAAGATTTTGGAGTAAAGACATAGGTCTCTACTTTCTCCTCCCCCCTTTCTCTGACTTGGCTGAAGGAGGTCCTTGTGAACTTCAGAATGTCAGAAGAAAGGATCCATGTCCTAGCTGCATCCTCAGAATAGCTGATGCTATATCTGAAGTGAAGGTGGAGGACCAACAAGATACATTGGGCATAAGCAAATCTAAGACTTTATAAGGAACCCAAGAGAGAAGCTACACTGGACCTAAAAAGACATCATGAGCACTTCATAATAGAAAGAAAGGACTTCCAGCAACTAGTAACTGTTATCCCTTTGCCACAAGTGCTCTGTAAGTTGAAACCATTTTTTTCTAGGAGCTGTATGAAAAAATAAGTAGAGTATATGGTAAGAGAGTATATCACCTAATTTTAAAGGGATGTTTTATGCCAACTATTCCACCTAAGTATATATCTAAAAATATCTAAAAACTAATTCTGACTGGCAATTTGATATCAACTGATATCTATGTGGGACAATTCATGGAAGAACTCATGAGCTGTAATACTAGAAAAGCTATCATACAAATTTATCCAGTTATTCCTAGAACCCTAACGTAGGGAGGATAGGTCAGTAATAGCTCTAGGGTCCCAATTTATCATATCTATTGGTGTGTATATTTTGGAGGGGGAAGGGAAGGTGATTGGGAAAACAAGTCCAGAGCATATGATACATTAGGCCTTTACTCAAACTGTCTCCTACTTCTTTGTCACTCATCTACTAACTAACTCTCCTTGAATGGATTAACCCCCAGCTTTTCCACTCATTTCCTCTCTTGCCCTGCTCAATTGCCTTGTTTGACCAGCTCTAAAACTCGGTGAGAAATTAAATCTTAGGGTAGGAAGAATGAGAAAAGCAGCTGTGGTGCTTCTGATAGATGCTGCTATTAGAACAGCCTGCTAGTTAATTAGCTGAGATAGGATCACCAAGGTGAATAATATTTGAGCCAAAACTTGTATGTTACATTAGCCTTAGTAACATCATTGATGCTTATGGCATCTTTCTGGGCATGTTTCACAAGTGTCCAGAGATTTGTAAGATTATGCACAGGGCTAACCTTCAACTACCCCCTACAGTCTGTGGAAAGCATATAATACCTTTTTTTTGTTAAAATGAAAGAAATTACTGCCTGCTCTATTGCAGAAATATTCCATTTTATTATTTCTTTATTTACTGGATTTCCATAGAGTCCTAAATATAATTCATAGTCATCTCTAATACTTGGAATTTTTATTTAAGAGATTTTAAAGTTTTGTTTAACTTCATCATATTAACAATTAAGAAAGGACTTTGAGAGTTCAATCAAAGGATCAATCTCTTGCCTTAAATGTTTACACTCTCCAGAGCCATAGTTGTCCAACCTACAGAAATAAAATATTTATTGAGTGCTTATTATGAGTAAGGCACTATGGATTCAATCTAGGGCAGAAATTGTCTTTTTGCTTTGTTCCCTAAGTGCTTAGCCCCCAGATTTCATCCCCCCACCAACCCATACATTTGTCTTCAAAAAAAAAAGATGAAAGAGACTGATTTGTATGTTTCTGTTAATTAATGGGGTAGATTCTTCATCTGAAGTTTTTGAAAAAAAAACTGAGAAGGGGAAGATGTTGTGGCATATAAGGGCAGAGAATGATTTAAGAAGAAAATAAAAAGACCTCATTTTACTAGGGAGCTTTAAGTGGACAGCATTGCAAAGGACCCCTTTCTCAAATATATTACTAATTTGTCAATGTTGCTTAAAAATCTATTATTACTCACTTGCAACTTGTGAATACAGCCAGCAAAGTCAATTGCCTATTCATCTAGTTGTTTCACTGTTTCTCTCACAAAATTACCTAGTAAGGAGCTACAGTAATTAACCATATGGAAAGGGAATGCTTAAAGGATAGTTTCACCTTACTTTGCCATTCATCTGATGGCAAGCCTTATCAGAATCAACAAGTGATCTGGCAGTATAATTGTATTTTAAATGTAGAATTATTCTTTCTTCATTGTCAAAGAGGACCAATGACATCATATGAGTTATATCTTAACTTGCATGTGAATTGGATTCAAGTGAAGCAGAGCTGAGCAAAGTTGGCAGCCTTGCTCTCTCCTTCAAAATCATCTGAGTCCAGTGGCAAGATAAAATCATTAAGACTGGATGCAGTGACCTTTGCAAATTAGGTCTCAATTTGTATTAAAGGTGATACCCATTCAATGAGTAAAAATTAGGTAAAAATTGAGAAAAAGATGGCCTAATTTACCATTTAAAAAATCATTCTGGGAGCTCAAAAATTTTGGTCAGAACAGAAAAAAATGCTATCTACATTAATTCCAAGCCATTAAAAACTGAAACATTAAGACTTTGGTTGGATTATTAGTCATTAGAAGAAAGCAGAGTGAAGGTTTAAGGGCTAGAAATATGGCACCCCAAGTGAAGAGAAGATCACATGTGGGGAAAGGGAAGGAAGAAGGAAGAAGAAGAAGAGGAAGAGGTGGTGGAGGAACAGGAGAAGATGGAGGAAAAGGAGTAGGAGGAGGTAGAGGAAGAGGAGGAAGAAGAAGAAGAAGAAGAAGCAGAAGAAGAAGAAGAAGAAGAAGAAGAAGAAGAAGAAGAAGAAGAAGAAGAAGAAGAAGAAGAAGCAGAAGAAGAAGAAGAAGAAGAAGAAGAAGAAGCAGAAGAAGAAGAAGAAGCAGAAGAAGAAGAAGAAGAAGAAGAAGAAGAAGAAGAAGAAGAAGAAGAAGAAGAAGAAGAAGAAGAAGAAGAAGAAGAAGAAGAAGAAGAAGAAGAAGAAAAAGAAGAAGAAGAAGAAGAAGAAGAAAGAGAGGGAGGAAGGAAGGAAGGAAGGAAGGAAGGAAGGAAGGAAGGAAGGAAGGAAGGAAGGAAGGAAGGAAGGAAGGAAGGAAGGAAGGAAGGAAGGAAGGAAGGAAGGAAGGAAGGAAGGAAAGAAGGAAGGAAGGAAGGAAGAAGGAAGGAAAGAAGGAAGGAAGGAAGGAAAGAAGGAAGGAAGAAGGAAGGAAGGAAGGAAGGAAGGAAGGAAGGAAGGAAGGAAGGAAGGAAGGAAGGAAGGAAGGAAGGAAGGAAGGAAGGAAGGAAGAAGGAAGGAAGGAAGGAAGGAAGGAAAAAAGCAGCATTTTCTAATTTCTGCTTGAATTAGCAGGTTGGATCCCAATATCTACTACTATTTTCAGAGTTCTAGGGATAATTTCCAATATCCATACTTTTATTGTAGGTCTTGAGTTTCAAAAGCAGTAGTTCTCATTGACAGTCATCCAAAAGTTTCAATTAGTTTTTACCAATGCTCAGATAATAGACAATTAATACATGATCCTCTTTCCCCCAAATATATACAGCATTGATGGAGATGTAAGCTTAAACTTAAACCATAATAGTGGTTGAGGCACACATTTAAGAAGAAATATGAGTGACAAAGCTTTCACTATACCTACTCTGGAAGTCCTTCTCTCTGAGTAGAGACTTCGTGCAGAGCCCTTTGTTGCCGTTTTTCATCCTTCATTCTGGAAGAAAACCAATGACATAAGGAGAGTCAATAGGGTTTAAATTAGGCAGAACTGCAAAGAATCTTACCCTCACTCTTTCCTCCAGAGGCATCAAAGACCAGTGGTAAGATTTGTGAGTGGAATAAACTGGAAAGCAAGTAGTCTGTGATAGAATTTGGTTCAAGGACAGTGACTTCGGAGAAAACCTTTTGAAACCATATCTTAAATGGTAACAGAGAGGATAGAATGGTGAATGTATTTGATTGGGAAACAAAACATTTATGAGACTTTGAATAGTTCCTAATTCCACAGTAACATTTGTGTGAGGCAAGTTGTGTTTAAATCTCTTCAACTTGTTTTTGAGACTATTGTACTTCCTTTCTATGTTCTATAAGCTTTCCAATAGTGTTTGGCCCAAAACAATTCAATTCTTAAAACTTTTCATTGAGAAGAACAATAAATAATAGGCTCTCTGAAAATCTCTATTTCTCAACAAACTTAATTGCTCCTAATACCATTTATTTTATGTAAGCTATTTAGTTCAGTGTTTAGACCATAGTGTTATTGAGAACAAAGCCAGAGTTTGAAAGTTTTATAAGATGACATTCTAATGAAATTTGATGATCATAGATTGTACCCCTATCCAGTTAGCCTTCTCAAAAAGAGATGTTGTTGAATCAGAAAAGAAGAACTGCAAACTAATGTCACTGGGGATGGGGGAAATAACCCTCAATGCACATGTCCTACCAATAACAGCTCAGCAGCATCTTCTTCTATAGGACGCATAAGCTTATAGTTGTGAATTACTTTTACAGAAGCTCTTATCTCCTTCCTATGCAATAGTTTCTTCTGTTTTAATTGTCAACTTAAATGGCACTACTATTATGATGTTCTAATTATATTGCAAATGTATAACAACTCTACCTAATGTTATTTGGCTTGAGGTTCAATGAACAAGCTTTTAAAATATACACTGTCTTTGCTTATAGATTATTTTTTTAAAATAATATTCTATTCACATCATCTCTGCTAAACCCGACCCACAGCATGTGTTTCAAATGTCAGAAGCACACGCTGTCTAATTGGAAGAATAACTGTGATAGTCTATATCTGCCAAGCTGAGAACACAGGCAAAGCTGAAGATAAAGTAGTATCTACCCACCATGTATCTGCACAACTAAGAAGAAAGATTTACTTTATTTTTCATTAAATAAATGGCTTGTCCATTTGATGTCTTGTGTCCAGTCAAACTTTGTATGATTGCCGTCATTAAAATTAGAAGAATGTGTGTATGTGTTTAATGTATTTTTATATATGTGCATACACATATATAAACATATATGAGAGATCTATACACATATATGTGTGACAATATGCTGATAAATAAGACATATGATCTCACCATAATACAATAACAGAAATCTTGTTTCAAAATGATATTTCTTTTGTATGCTGGGGGAAAATGTTGTGAATTTGTTCTTTAAACTTAAAAAAAGATGCTAAGGAAATGATGGTTATGTGCAGTTAGTGTTGCTATGGTATTGTCATTATTATACTGAATCAATAATATACTGTTGTCAATCACCCTAGTAATAAAATATTACTCCAAGGATTCTAATGGTCCTCTTTTTAAAAGTTTATTTTGATTTACAAAGGAAAGATAGAGGTGGAAAAATTTCAGACTTCATCTATGGTTTCAACATGGTTCCTAAGGAGCTGGTATAAAGATAAATGGATCACATAGTGTTCAGAATAGAGAATAACAACCCCTTTTCTAAAAATTTTCCTTGCTATTATTTGCCTCCCTCTTCTCATGCCCTCTGCCCTCCCTGCAGCCTGTTCTCTTATTATATTTAATAGGGAGGCACATTTCATTAAATTACATAGACAATTTCAGCATCCCAAAAAAACCATTCTTGAGCTAGAGGGGAAAAGAGTGACAGCATTAGGACATCTTACCCCTCTTCTTGCTGATGTTGTATCTTTTTGACTTCAACAGAACTGTTTTTAAGGACTAGATAAGAGAATATTGACAAGACTTTTCAGCAAGCCTTCCATATTTAATGGGAGAGAACTTGCCATATTTCCCAACTTCTTTTTAATAATTCATAACCAATTGATATATGTCCTTCAAAAATGGTGACCAATGTTTTTATTTTGTTGCTTTACTTCTAGAAGTATTCTCAAAATATTCAACAAATGGATGTGTTTAAATGGCCTGATTGCTTTACTGCATTTTAAAATAATAATGAGTCAATAAGAAAGTTATTCAATGCGAATAACTTTCTACTTTAGTAGCCCATTAACAGTACCATCTTCTTGTAGAATATTTAATGGAAACTTAAAGGTAAAAATTGCTCATGCTTTTTGGCCTTCAAATTCTCATTCACAAGCCTTGTACCACTAGCATGCTTTTCAAAAATAAATAAATATTGATATCAAAACTAGACAATTTGTGTTTTTTTAAATTTGATACTTTTTACCTTAACATAATGCTTCCACAATAAAGTCATAGTATTAAAAGAGATCTCGATAAGCCATCTTCTATAATTTCCTATCTTAAGTAAAAACAACACAAATCAACTGAGACTGATTGCTCCCCTTTTTTGCACATGTGTGTTTGTAGGAAGAATCTTGATTACTAGGCCTGTGGCATCAAACTCCAATAGATATGATCTACTAAATTGTACATCAGGATGCCAAGGGCTGTATATTGGTTTAGAAAACCACATATAAGCATTATCTATGTTCTGTTGCATTTGTATTTGTTTTATTAAATACATCCTTATTACAGGTTCTCTAGGGATTTTGGAGTACAAAATGCATATGGGTTACAGATCATTCTGTTGTTTAATATATTTTTTCTTGGCAGACAGGAATATTCTCTTTGTATGTAACTAAATCCTTTTATAAACTCCTTTTCTTCTGTTAGGGTCTTAGAGAAGAATACACATACCTAGTTTCATCATGTAACAACTCTCCTTGTCCTAGAATAAATTGTCAATTTAACCTGTGATTTACTTTTTAAATTAAAGAAATCCAGTGCCTTCCAAGTTTACTCATCAACAAAGACTTGATTTATCAATTTTTAGTTTCTTCCTTGTCTCACTGCCTCCTTTTTGTCCTTTTCTCCAGAAAATCTGTGACAGCTTCATCTAATGTAACATGCTGGAAGAGGAAGACAAAAAAGTAAGAGGATCCACATGAAGGTGGATTGGAGGAAGTGAGGGTGGGGATGTTTAAACCTTGAAAAGAAAAGATTTAGAGGGTGTGGTAACTCTAAAATATCTTAAGGAATGTAAAATGAAAAAAGAAATAGTTTTGTTTTGTTTGATCTCAAAGTATAGAACTAGAAATAGTAGGAAAAACTGGCAGAGCAGTCACTATAGACTTTATGTCAGAAAAAGCTCCTAAACAAAGTTTTCCAAATCTGGATTGGGTGGCCTCAGGAGGTGATGATTTCCTTCTCTTTGAAGATTTTCAAATAGAAGCTCTGGATGAGCACTTTGGGAAATTTTGGGAATGTAGAAGGAAATATTATTTTAAGTATGAGCAAGACTATATGGATATTTGATTATATTTATATAAATTAATATAATGAATTATGTGATATATATATAATTTTAACATGTAATATAAACCAATATAACACTTCCTAAAAGGAAAGGGAAGAAAGGGCAGGAAATATAAAATGTTCACAGATAATTACATATAGGATATATAACAATCCCACCCCCCAAAAAGACTCTTGGTCAAAACCAATGCTTCTATATGTACCCTGTATCCCATGCCTTCCTTTCTTCTCTAAGACTGCTCCCTCAGCTGCTCCCTCCTTTAAAGTATTCAACCTCTCCCTTATTCTCTACTACTTCCTTCTCTACTACTTCATATATGCTCTCCTCCCTAAATACAAACAAAAAAACCCCACATACCCTTTACCAGAGGATACCATCCCCTCAAGCTATCTTGATTTATCTCTTCTTTCTCTGCCAGAAAAAAACTATCTGCAATTATTCTCTCCATTGTTTTCCTCCTATTCATTCCTTAAACTTTTGCCACTTGAATTCACATCAAACTATTTTCAATGTTACTAACAATAGCTTAATGGCAAAATTTGTAGTCTTTCTGAAGTGCTCATTCTTGACTTTTTTACATTTGACATTTTCTTCTGGAATATTCACTCATCTCTACAGCTCTCTCTTGGTTTTTCATTCTCTCTAACTGGCCATTTCTCTGGCTCTAACCTGGGCGTTCTCTCTCTCTCTCTCTCTCTCTCTCTCTCTCTCTCTCTCTCTCTCTCTCTCTCTCTCTCTCTCTCTCTCTCTCTTTATCTCTCTTCTCTCTCTCTCTCTTCTCTCTCTCTCTCTCTCTCTCTCTCTTCTCTCTCTTCTCTCTCTCTCTCTTTCTCTCTCTCTCTTTCTCTCTCTCTTTTCCCCTCTCTCTCTCTTTCTCTCTCTCTCTCTCTCTCTCTCTTCTCTCTCTCTCTCTTCTCTCTCTCTCTTCTCTCTCTCTCTTTTCCCCTCTCTCTCTCTCTCTTCCTCTCTCTCTCTCTTCCTCTCTCTCTCTTTCTCTCTCTCTTTTCTCTCTCTCTTTTCCCCTCTCTCTCTTTCTCTCTCTCTCTTTTCTCTCTCTATTTCCCCCCTCTCTCTCTTCCTCTCTCTCTTCCTCTCTCTCTCTTCCTCTCTCTCTTTTCCTCTCTCTCTCTCTTTTCCTCTCTCTCTCTTTCTCTCTCTCTCTTCCTCTCTCTCTCTTTCTCTCTCTCTCTTTTCTCTCTCTCTCTTTTCCTCTCTCTCTCTCTCTTCCTCTCTCTCTTTCTCTCTTCCTCTCTCTCTCTCTCATATATATATATATATATATATATATATATATATATATATATATATGTATGTATGTACGTATCACTCTCTGTATATGCTCTTTTTATAGTTTCATCAATTTCCACTGATTTAATTATTGTCTTTTATACAGATGACCCACAGATCTAACTCATACATATATATATCTGTATATCCAGCCACAATATCTCTCTTGAATTTCAACCCCACATCACTCATTAAATATTATTTCAAAACTCTTATCATGAAGATATCTAAGACTCAACATATTGGTTATCTTTTCCCCAACATTTTCATAGTTCCTTATTTCTGTCAAGAGCACTACAATTCTTGTAGTCACCAAGGTACTTAACTTCAGAGTTATCCACTCCCTATTTTTCTTATGCTTATAGCCAATCATTACAAAATGTCATTGTTTCTATTTTTACAGTATCTCTCTTGCATTATATCCCCTCTCTCTAGCCATATAGCCACCACCTTAATTCAGACTCCCCTACCTACATTATTACAATGGCTCCTTAATAAGTCCCCTGCTTTGAGTCTCTTCCCACTCCAACCATCTTCCTTCCACACAGCAGCTAATGTGATTTTTCTTCAATGCAGATCTAATGGTGTCACTTTTCACTCAACCAATTCTTGGACTCCCTATTTTCTCCAAGATAAAATAAAAATTCCTCTACTTGACTTTCAAAATCTTCAATAACCTGGCCACAGTCTATCTTTTCACAGCCCATCTCTCTTTCTTTGCAGTAGGTATCCCCTGTTCTGAAAAATAGGTGATACCCACTTTAATTCTGCTTCATAGAACCCTTCTTTTTAAACACGACCTACCAATTTCCACTTCCAATACAAAACCTTTTCTGAATTTCTAACTGCAAGTACTTTGTTTCCCCAACTACCTTGTATTTGACAACCTTGTGTTTAATCTGTTTATAGTTACATACCTACTTGCTGTCTTATCCAAAAGAATATTTGAAAGTACGGATTGTTTCATTCTTTATATTTGTATACTTGGCACCTAGCACAATGTGTGGAACATAAGAGACATTTAATAAGTACTTGTTGGTTGATTAAATAATTAATTATAGGAAAATCATTTAAATTCTCAGAATCTTGCTTTCTTTATCTATAAATTAGGAATAATAATGGCTCCTACCTCTCAATGGACCTGAATTCCAATACAACTTCAGATACTTACTTCTATGACCTCAGACAAGTCCTTTTACCTCTGCCTCAGTTTCCTCAACTGCAAAATGAGGAAAACATCTACCTCCCAGGATTGTTGTGAGGTTCAAATGAGACAATATTTATAAAGTGCTTAATATAGTATCTAGTACAAAATAGGCACTAAATCAATGTTTTTGAAAATAATAAATTGATAATTTTGATGAGAATTTTTAATGAAAATTTTGTTTTAAAAAATATAAATTGGGCTTTTCATTTCTATTAAAGCTATGAAACTAATTGTTTGTTTAATATACCCAGTGATGGTGAGCTAGTTGGTTGGTTGGTTGGTTGTTGTCCTTCATTCCCGAAGAAGACCAAAATGACATTAGAGTCCAGTTGCAATGTGTCCAACTATGATTGATCAGACCAATACAAGCTCAGAGTGCTCTGCCACAGGTTGGACACAAATTGTCTATATGAACATTTGTGGTAGCTTCTCTAATGGTGATGTCTTTTGGTTCAGGCATAAATTGGATTTAAATGAGGCAGAACTACAGGAATTCATCAACCTCACTCTCTCTTCTAAAGCTACCATTGCCCAGTGGCAGGAAAAAGTTGATAACTGGTTGTCTCCATGCAAAAAGCAATGGATGATTTTATTGTCTTTGATGTCTAACCAAGCTCTAAGCTCTCCACAATACCTGCTTCATCTGCCTTCATGGCTATTGGAACAAGTTATTTTCATCTACTCATTTCACCAAGGGAAGTCTTTGCATGCTTGGGGTAGACACTTCCCCAACTTACCCTAGGGTTTGAAGCCCTTTAGTTACCCTTAACTTGGTTTAGTCTGTCTGTTGAAATAGTTTACTGGGGTATGGCTGCTGTGCATGCTTCAGTTTGGTGATAGGTGGATCAGGTGGACACCAAAGGTGGAAAGCAGCCCTGTAAAGAGCTTGGTAGCCTTAACATCAGAGTTACTAGTTTCCGCCAAACACATCCTACATCCCAGTGGTTTGCTAGTAAATGTTTAACAACTGACTCTACTACCCCCGCCTCAAAAAATTGTGAAGAACTTGTTTTTAAATTTAATTTGCATTGCCAACATTTTCTCCATCACTTTTTAAAGTCTACAAAATGCTAAAATGAATCCCAATTTTAATGTTTGTACATTTTAAAAATGTAAATAAATGCTCACTTTGAAAATTTAACATCCAACTCTATCGAGCCAATTTAGTCTGGTTGCACCCTCACTTCCCTTCATCCTCACCAGCCACCCTGGAATATATCTATTTAGACAATAATCTTCAAATTTAAAAGGACTAAATGTGTTTCACAAGAAGGACGTTAGCCTTTTATATGTCATTACTACACAATGCAACCTACTTTTCTATAAAAATCTAGTAAAACCTATTAGATTAACTATCAGAGAATTAAACTATCAAAATACCATTTCTATTGGCAGCAATAACACTAGGAAATCTGCAGGCTCAGAATAAAAGTATGAATGTCTTAACTGAAGCTTCCATAAAATCCTAATACCAATATCACCAGTGGCCTTTATTGCTAACCTTCCACAGGAGGGCCAAGGATGAACGTAGATCATAGTACAGCTAAATTTGGTTCAGTAACTTTTGCTGGAAAAGCTTTAGTCTGTATGGCAGAGGCTTTATTTCTCTTTTTCTGAGTCAAGTGGAGCTTCTATTCCATTTATTTCCCTCAGTGGGAGTCACTAAGGGAAGTAGCCAAAAATGTTGTTATTAAACTCAGGAAAAGAATTTACAAGGCACTAGTGAGTAAAAATAATTATAGAAGCAAGTTCCTCTGCATTGAATGATACTAATAATATGCCAGAAGATAAATTAAAAGGCATTTTTAAGCGAAAAAATTCATTTGAATGGAGGATAAATATAGTGATACAATGTGCATCCAAGAACATGTGGCCTTGACAGGAATTTCCAACTAAGTTTTTAACTTAAAAAATAGCTCTAATACAAATAATTCATTTCAACCATCATTCACTGAGACCAAATCAACAATAAAGGATTCATATCAGGATTAGACCATATAGCAATTACTACAAAAGTTATTACTCATTTTTTTAGCTTTCTTTAGATTTCAATAAATAAAATCAAAACTCCTCAAATATTAAGGTTTTTATCAATCAAATACATAAAGTGTTTCTCTTTTCAACTTCAATTACTTCATACCATCTGGAACAAACATTCCTCTGAAGTAAAAGGTCTGGTTGTGCCTTCTGAAAACCCGTTCCCCCCCCCCCTTTTTAACCTTCTGTACAATCTCCTAAAGATCCAGAAATCCAGAAGTGAAAGGGACTTTAGATGATATCTAGTCAATTCACATCTGGAACATTCCTGAGTAGTTACCCAGTTTTTTTTTTTTCTTGAAGACCTCCAATGAATGGGAAACTCATTCCATTTTAGAATAGTTCTAATTGTTTGGCAGTTTTTCCTTACATTCAGCCCAGATCTGCTTTTCTGCAGCCATCATACATTATTTCTAATTCTAGTTTCTGAAGCCAAGTGAAACATATAATTCTGCTCCAATTCTGACCCAAATCTTTACTCATGGAAGACTCCTTTCAGAATAGCAAGAAGATGGGTTTATAAAAGTATACAACTGGACTTATACAATCAATAGAACAGAGTTGTCCAGAGTACTTTTGTTACAGCTTTGTGGACTGCAAACCTGTGTTGGATAGGTGTTGTCACATCCTTTTGTGGGTAAATTCATAGGCATTCTTTAGCCATGGATGATTATCATCGACTGGTTTATTTTCTTTTGTCAAAATCAATCACAAATCTTTATTTGCTGTGCATGTCCCTGGATGACACCATTTTGCATACTGTCTAGTCCTGTGACACCCATCAACATGCATTAAAACAGTCTCAGAGAAAATGGGAGAATTGATTCTCATTGCATTCAGAATATGACTACTTCCCTTTCCGAGGAGATAATTTCTGGTTCAAACTATTTTCATCAGCAAAAAATAAAGTTAATAATAAAAATCTTCCAGTTTCTTATCTAAATATGGCCTTAGAATCAGAAAGGCTCAGGTTCAAAATCTAAGTTACTTTCTAGCTTTTTGATCCTTGGCAAATCACTTAAACTTTCTGAATCACAGTTTCTTCATCAGTCTTTTATTTATCTATGGACATGTCTCCATTAAAATGTAAACTCTTTGAGTTCAAGGACTTGCTCACTTTTGTATTTGTGTCCTCAGTGCCTAACAAAGTAAGTCTTAATAAATGCTTATTAATTGATTGATCAATTTATAAAATAAGACAAAATACAGCTACCTCACAAAGTTGTGATGATCAAATAAGATAATGTACATAAGGTGTTTAGCAAATGATAAAGCAGTATGTAAATGTGGACTAATATTATTGCTCTCACCTTTGACTTCAGGGCTAGCAATGTGCACTCAATCCAACCCCTCTAATTTATGAATAGCTTGATGGGCTCCCACTGGTATTTTATGTACCAAAAATGGACAAGCATTTAGTCATATCTCCTCTGTTTACTCTGGCACAAACTAGAATTGCCCCAGCCACCAATTTATCCCTGACCAGCCCCCACCCACAACAATGGGAGAGGGGCCTTTGCTATCTTTGCTCTTAAATCAGTAGTATTTGCCAACTCTGAGGAGATTCCCAGGTATCTAATCTCATCCCTGAGATATGCATACATACATAGTATTCCTCAGATCTTTGGAATGAGTTACATATTTCTTTGAAGTCAATTAATTCAACTTTTACTTAAATGGAAGGAGTCATTATGGGTGAGAGATGCTGCCTTTCTCTTCTATGTCTAGGAAACCTATTGAGGCCAGAATGCTAGGGCATGATGGCCTTGAGAATAATAGAAAAGCATATATAATGCAAACATTAACCTAGCAACAATGTTGGACACTTTCTGTTCTTAAACATTCTCCATGTGAAACCAGTAAATAGTCCTGAAAGTGAAAAAATAGCCATTTTTTTTCTCATTTTAGGTCCCACTTCAAACAGGAAGAGAAACACCATGTATCTGAGAACCCAGAGGAGGAAAAGAGGCTTTATGAAGAAAAAACAGAGCACAGCTATAAAGAGTCAGATGGCTAACATCTGGACTGTTTGAAATTCAACTGGACATGCGGCTGTGTGAAATTACAGAGGTATGACAAATTTTTGACTCTGTTCTAATTTGGTTTAGCCTGCCTGCTCTGAGCTTTTCTGGCACAGCTTTCAAAATGATCCTTTCATGAAGTGGTGCATTGCTGAGGATTATCATACACGCTCTCTGTTTTGTTTTCCACCTCACTCTGTTTATGTGCTGCAGGGGAGGGATATCGTTATGGTTGATGGCTTTTTACATTCATATTCTGTGCACTGTGCACGGGCCATCACTTTATCTAAACTTTTGCAGTTAAGCGAGAATTTATTATTCGAGTCTGTTCTGCAGACCTAGCCTGCTCTGGCAGCCCATTGAAGAGGAAACATCACTGGCATAGTGTTATTTCACTTAAGAAAATATTCTTCCTGGTTCTAGAGCAGTGAGAACCCTTCTAATCCAACCTCCCAGGAAAGATTTCTTGTTATGGTTATTTTGATGGCATATGACATCTTGCAAGCTTTATCATTATTCATTTCATTTATGATTACTCTTGCAAAGAGTTGGAGGGAAGGGTATTATTTTGGCTACAGCTTGAGAAATGATTCAGATGGGTGTTGAACTGAAGAGTACAAAATGCAAATGGGCACCAAAAAGTTCAAAATATAATCATAAAGAGTATAATAATGAAGGCTTTCTCTGAGGAGCTGTCCTTGACCTACTTCTCTTCAAATATAACTTCTATTTGTATAATAAGTCTTTACTCTTTTGTCCAATCTTGTCTTTCTTTGCATTTTCAGCACTTATAACAGTGCCTGCCACATAGTAGGTCCTTGTTGATCTACTGATTTAATTGATAGCTCCAAACTTGATCTCTATTCTCTGAATATCATGTCTTCATTTTTATTTATCTACTGGACAAATCTGTCTTAAAAATTTGCTGAATCCTAAAGTTCAACATGTCTAAAACCAAATTTATCACATCTACCTCACAACCTATTTCTCCTTCTTACCTAGCTACTTTTGTTAAGAGAAGCACCATTTTCCCAATAGTAACTTAATAGATGGAGGACATAAATGCAGGTTTTCCTATGCTCCCAATTATAGCTACACCCATAGTATAGTTACCTTTTATACTACCATTTCCCTCCACAATAAACCAATTGCTAAATCCTAAAAATTATGCTTGTGAATTACTTCTCACATCCATCTCAGAGCTATCAAATACTGACATTGCGAGGAACTTCCCACAAAGTGGAACATTTAACTATATGCAACCTTCTTCTTTTCAATAGCCCCATCCACAGATTCCATTCATACTGTTACTGCATCTTTAATAGAAAATGTAATCTTAAGGAATTCAATTCTAACTGTTATTCTGTAAGAAATTGGTGAGAAAACTAGTGATTTAACTCACCATGGAGAGATTATTCACTGTCATCAAAATATCTGGCATATAGGAGCTGCTTAAAAGATGCTTTTACATTCATTAATTCATGTCTGAGCAGAGACCTTTTAAGCCAGAAATAAAGAATTAAGAAAAATTATTTTTGAGAATAACTTTGTAAAGCACAGAGAAAAAGTATTTTAAAACATTCTTAAGAGAACTGAAATATTATCAAGAAAATTCTTGATAAGAAATGTTAAACTGACATCTCAAGACAAACAAATTACCGGACTGATTTGTGATCTTTCTCATTTCACTACATTGTTGAGATACTTGAATATGTCTGTGCATTGTATGCTATATTGGTGAATTATATTACCTGATTGTCATTTAATTCTATTAGTCTAGAGCTTTCATACAGATGTATATATGGAATATATATTTTAATTTTATATAATTAGCCTTATTAAAGAAGAAAAATGGTTATTTTGGCATAACTAATTCTCAAAGTCATTCTGGCTCTTAGAGATCACCACTTTCTTTTGTAAGAGGTTGAAATCCATTCATACATATATTCCATATACATATATATATGCATGTATGTGTCAAAGAAATTTTGATATAAGAGGTTTCTCTGGTTTAATATTTAATAAATAGTTTGGGTCTCAGAACTAATTATTTAATTACAAAGATTGTGCGTTTTTATTAATTTATAAAAAAATATCACAACATTGGATTATTTTGGAAGATGAGAATTAAAAATCAAAATGAATCAGTAACTGTTAAAGGAAGAAAAACCATTCAAGATATGCTAAACAGAACAGTTGACTAAAAATTCTGTTACATTTATATACATGAACCCACTCACATTTCATATTTGGGCAATAATAATATCATGAGAGACTTTCCAAATGTTATTCTATAATACAGATATACTATGGGTTTGGAATTTTACTGACCTGCCAACCCATTAGTCCCCAAAGTCATAATAAGGACAAATGAACCAGAGATTTTCTCCAAGCCACTAAAATTTAAAGAGCAGAAAAATTTTAAATAATGATTTTAAAAGTTTGTACAATTTTACATTCTGTTACATTTATATCTGGATAGTGTATACACTCCTTTAAGATAAAAGAAACAACTCAGCTGAGAACATAGCAAGAATATATAGTTAAAATAACAAGGCAGACTTGCTTCCTTAATGACTGAATGGCCAGGTGAATTCCTCCCTTGCAGAGGTTCACCCTTCTTTCCTCCAGCAGGAATTTCATGGTATGCCAGAGACTCTCCAAAGACACAGGGAGCTGGTGTCTCAAAGTCTTTCTCCCCATGGAACCTTGTGTCTAAGAATATCTCATCAACTGAATGTCTCAATTACTATTTACATTGTTTTTATAACATAAATTTCAAAGTTGATTTAAGGGAACTTTTAGTAGTACTTGCTCTGGGTGTATTTTACGCTGCTCTCCCCAGATACTAAAATGACTAATTAACAATTATAATTAGCCTTATTAAAAGAAGGAAAATGGTTATTTTGGCATAGCTAATTCTCAAAGTCATTCTGGCTCTTAGTGATCACCACTTTCTTTTGTAAGAGGTCAAATCCATTCTAGAATTGTTTTTTCTAATTACAGTGGGCTCTCACCAGGTTTCACTGATCCCACACACACTCCTCATTACTATACATAGCTCTTGAAAAAAGAAGTGCTTTCAAAGTTAGTGGCGGTAGGAGTAAGTGAACAATGTGAGGCAGGGAAGAGCAGAATTCAGAAAAAAAGAAAAGGAGAATGTTCAGAAACATGCATCCTTAGATCACAAAAACATTATTTTGACAATTGCCTGAACTACCTGTTGGCTAATGTAGGACATGGCATTTGGGCAAATGAACAGTCATAGAGAGTATTATTGTTGTTCATTTAACCTGGTAAGACCCTCTCTTGTGTGAGCTGCTATTAGTAGGAAGCCTCCTTCTGATGAAAAGAGAATAAAAAAGGGCAGCAGTTCCTTAATCGCAATTTCTTCAGGTCTGATTTTGCATCATGTATTTTTTGATTTCTGTTTTCTTTGATAATTCTTGGTAGCACCATTGTAATTTGAAAAATTTTTTATTCGAAGCTGATTCCAGAATCTCAGACTTCTTGAGGTTTATTGTCAATAGTTCTTATTGTCAAGTTTGTGTGTGTGTGTGTGTGTGTGTGTGTGTGTGTGTGTGTGTGTGTGTAGGTATACATACACATTACACATTGATATTTTTAATCTATACAATATGTGTATATATGTATACATTTATATATGTAAATACATATAAATTTCAATTTTTTAAAATTTGAGATTTTTGTCCATTGAAATATTTTTTTAAAAACCTCCTCCATTCTCCATAATTTCACAAATATTGTTAACAATAATTTTGTGATCACTTTAGCAAGATGGTATTATTTGCAGGTAAGAGAAGGAAGAGTATCCTCTGGTATATAGTTTCCCTAGCCCTATGTAGACTTCAACATAGCCTAGATATTCTCTTACTATTTCCTTATCTGTCTTGGATTTTAATTCTCTTTTAGTCCCTTTACAATCCCACTACAACAAGTCTTTTTAATCTTTATTACCTCTTGCCTAAACTATTACAAAAATCCCTCACCGATTTCCCTGCCTCTAGTATCTTCTCACCCCAGTCATTTTATATGCTGCTTGATGCCATCTAAATTTTGCTAAAACATAGCAGAAGGTTGTCTGCAAGGAACAAAGTTCCTTGACTAGAATTTCTTTCCAGACAGATAATGAGTAGGTTCTTAGTACCTATTATGCATTAAATAGTAAATTAGTGTAACAGCAATGGGGAACTTGGGAAGATAAAAATTAAACAGAACAGAGAATTGGAAATTTATAGTTACATCAATGTTTCCAAAAGTTCCAAAAATAGGGCAAGACCGCTATAGAAATGTATGAAACTTCCATCCTGCACATTTACCCCATAGACTTACTGTTGCTGCTATTGTTGATTCTCACAAGAAAGGATCCTTTAGTGGATTTTGTTGCCAGCATCACATCATTCACTATAGAGATATTGTGTGAGGAGGAGGGGGAGGCTGCAAAAAAGGAAAAGGCAGAAATGTATTGGTATCAGTACCTCTGATCCTCCTACCCACCTTCCAGGAGTCTGGATGTGTGACAACAATGCCCTGAGAGTGTGTGGGCACTACTGGAAACCTTCCTAGCCTTGCACCCCAATGGGAGCTTAGCAATGAAACATAACCCTTCAATAATACTAACAGCCCTCATCATCTTCACTATTTCATTCTTGGTTCATACAATTTTTTGAGACAGAGAATGCCTTAGTGAGATCATTTAGTTCAATTTCTTTATTTTCTAAATGAGAAAATGTTAAGACAACTAGCCCAATGTCTGAACGTCAACGTGAGGACTTAAAACCAAATCTTTTAACTCCAAATATATGCTACCTTATGTATCCAGTGTTCTGAATTAGAACCTGGAATATATTTTTCTATGAGAAAATGCATTCTGACTTCTAATTCAGAACATCAGGAACCCATCTCCTCCCTTCTGCAGCTTGTAGGAGGGAATCTAGCCATGCAAGCCAAAGTGATTGCTAGCCACCTGGCAGAAAGAGAATGTGGTAATTTGGGACTACTCCTTGCTTTCTATAGATCCTAGGAAATCGTGTCCTCTTCAAGACTGAGAATAGCTTTTTGAATGTACAGGACATATTAGCCTACCAAACCAACTTAACCTATATAATTAATGCTGAAAATATTAACTTGCTTATATATAGAACTTTAATTTATATAATTGAACTAATTTGATCCTTATAACAACTCTCTAAGATATATACTATAATAATTATTATCCCCTATATATAATATATACATATATTATACGATTATTGAATATATGAAAATATATTATATAATAATAACTATTTTAATTATATTACATACATATATATTTTATACATACACACACATATAAATATATATATATAAAGCATTACATGTGGAAGAAACTGAAAATCAGAGTAGTTAAGAGTCCTTCCCACAATTAAGTGTTAGAGGCACGATTTGAACCTGAGTGCCTCCTGACTCCAAGCATGTTATCTACTCCATCACACCTCATAAGTTTTTTGCCTGCCTTATAATGTCATGGTGAAGATCAAATGTGATAACATATATGAATGTGATCTGTAAATGGCAGAATGTAAGCCAACTGAACTTTAAGCATCCCTTTTTTTCATCAGTGAGTTCCACTGACAGTTCATAGCCTCTCTTACCTTTGGTAGACAATCTTCACAAGTTGCCATGAACCAAGAAAAAATTCATCTGGTGGCACAAACCTGTTTATACTTAGCTAGGCTGGTGTGCAGATGACAGATATATTCCTTAGCCAGCACTAGAAGCTTTTCCAACTCATTAGAATCTTCCAGAGATCATACTTTCCTTGGGCAATAATTTTAAAGAGCAAGTTCACCTTCATGCTAATATGAAGTAAAAGAGTAGTTTTAAAACACAAACTCCTTGAAGGCAAGGACTATCTCGTGTCTTTGTATTCCATTTCTAGCTTCTAGTGAAGCATCTGGCACATTGTAGATACTGACTTGTTGATTGATCATTTGAAAAATAAATCCCTCACATGCACATGGAAAATATTCAGACTTTTCAGGAAGTATAAACATACCTGCATATTGCATATTTTCTAGAAAAGTTTGAGATGTTTAGAAGCAGATTACTTAATTTTCCGCTGTGTTAACTAGTTAAATTTTAAGCTATATTTTATAAGCATACATAAATTGAAATAAAAAGTTAAAAAGTTGGGATTTGTACTGAATCATGTCAATAAATAATTTGATTTCCTTCCCTCTCTGGTTTCATAATGGTAACTGCTTTCTTTTTTATTGTAACACAGTGAAGCTGCATCTTTGCATCAATATGTAGCAGACTCTCACCCATATATAGGTCTTAGTTTCCTAAATTAAAAAATTAGAGCATTGGACAAGATGATTTCTAGTTCAGGAGTACCCTGGGACTAGATTATGCTGATTTAAGAGAGCAGATTATTAAAATTTCAGTATTAGAATTTACACCTTGATTACAATCAAGGTTTGAGTCATGGTTTTATTTATGTCTAGATTTTAAAAATGAAAGGTTAAAAAGTCAATAATGCAGCTTAAAATTAAGAGTGCCACATAATTTTTCTTCAGACAGCCAGTTCCTTAAACCATCACACCACTCACTGTATCCCACAAAACTGGAACTAAGAAGCACTCAAAGATTTGAAAGAACCATGAATGGCATAGTTGAAAGACCTATAGGTTGAAATCTAAAAAGCACTGATTCAAGAATCACTGCTTTCTGAAGCTTAGTTTCATCATTTGCAAAATGAAGGGATTAAACTAGATGACATATAAAATTGTCAGTTTTACTCTTCTAGATTCAATAGCTTGACATAATAAAGGTGGAAATTGAAGTGTGCTTTGCTTTAGACCAAAGATATGGACCTAAAAAGCTGCTCTAAAGTGAATTTTTGAAACTCTAGTCATATATTAAATGCACCAGGGGGAGCTAGCTATTTAGAAGTAACTTCTGATATATTCTCTTGAAAAGTGAATGATCACTTCCTAAACTATATTCTAAGTGGGGTCATATATGTATATTTCTGTGTGTATAGTACCATTGTCAGATTTATACATATATACATATATGTGTGTATATATATATGTGTATAATATGTCTGCATGTACATATATAGTACAACTATCAGATAAATATATATTTGCATATATATGTAATTTTCTTTAAACTAAGTTCATTTGTTGATATCAGTCTTTAGATAAAGACATACATGGCAGGTTCCCTCATAGGCAACTAAGAAGTTGAAGAGAGAAAATTAGTGTAATGATTACTATCATGAAATTAGGATGAATGAATACAAAGATCTGGAAATATGAAGGTAATACTAGAAATGCAGGATGGATCCAAAAATCTGGCAAGAAATTTATGAAATAATGCAAGTTAAAACAGAAGCAGAAGAATGGAGTCACACTAACTAGAACTGCTGAGTAACTATTTAGTCTGAATGCTGAGTAAAAGTGAATGAAAATGAATGACCAAAAAATTTACTGGAGTATTAGAGGGAAAAACTGAAAAGATATTATGATATTTTATGCATTGGATCAATTAAATTAGATTAATGAGTTGCTAAGCAAGTTTAGTTGTTTGTATTGATATTCATAATATTTATATTTTAACAAAACCTACATTTAAAAATAGTAGGTGAGGTTTGGGAACAAATCCCTAATCTTTGAAAATCAGTTTTATGATGGACAACTATCTTATTTTCCCAATAAAGTCCTCTGGTACCACTGGTCTCATCATGCATAGCATTTCTTACATAATTATTTTCTGGTTTGAAAACTAACTCTCAAATCTGTTGTTTTACTGTAAACTTTAAGCAAAAATAATGAAAACAGATGTTGTTTAGCAGTTACATCTCTTTCATTGACAACAAACAGATTATATTCTCCCCAGTTAATTTTATAACCCAGGAAGTGTCAGTATCTCAATCAAATACAGAAATAAGGGAACAGATGTAAAAAGATTTCCATATTGAGTTTGGAAAGAGCTTCTCCAATTTGAATACCTTCCACAGGAAGATTATTTCTGATAAAAAGAGAGCATTTAATTTTTTTTCTGATTGCTAAAGTCAGAAATTTTTGGGAAGAGGTTATCATTAAATGGAAATAACAACACATATTCAGGTATGTCCCTTCTCTTAATAATTTTGGGAAATGATAACAAATAAATTGGTCAGTGGTTTAATTCATCATAAGAACAAGAAGAATGAAAATATCATCAAATTTCTATTCAGACTTCAGACTCCATTTCTCACTACATCTATATAAATAAATACACCTGATTTGAAAGTTTTCAGAGAACAATGACTAATAAAATGTATGTTCATAACATCATCATAATCTCAGAGTAGCATATTTTAAATACTTTTAAAAGTTCTTCTTTTGAATTAGAATTGGAAGGGATATTATCAGTCAACTAGTCCAACCCCAATTTTGTTAATGGGCACCAGTTGAAGAGTTTTTAAGGTATGGAGAGATATAATTAGGTCTGGGAATAAGGAACATCATAGGATCATTGATTTTGGGGCTTCAAGAAAAGTTATGAGGTATTTCCTTTGCAGATAAGGAACTGATAAACAGAATGGTCAAATGATTTGCCCAGAGTCACGTAAGTAGTAAATAGCATAGCCTATATTGAAACCCTAAGGCAATCTTTCTGCAATGTAATAGCAATGTCAACAATAACTGGTAGTGAAATGAAACTAGAGATGATATAACTCAGTAATAGACTAAATAGTTCAGAGTAATCAATATTTTCATGAAACAAAACAAGTAGAAGTAAAAAATCTATATATATATGTATATATACATATATATATGTAAAACATCTTTTTCATTTACTTTTATTAATCAGCTCTAGTTGGTGTGACTCCATTCTTCTGGTTCTGTTTTTTTAATGTGAATTATTTCATAAATGTTTTTCCAGATTTTTGAATTCATTCTGCATTTCTAGTATTTCTTTTGTATTTTCAGATGTCTGTATTCATTCATCCTAATTGCATGATAGTAATATATATATGTACATATATGTCACATATAAATATACATAAGAGACAGATATGGCATGAGTTGTGAATATTAATGCCAAAGAACATGAAATGAGGGAATTTTATATTTGGAACTGGTTAATTAGTTGGAGGGGGCAGCTAAGTGGTACAGCTAGGAGACCTGAAAGTCTTATCTTCCTGAGTTCAAATCTGTGCTCAGATACTTATTAGCTGTATTACCTGGACAGGTAACTTAACCCTGTTTACCTCAGTTTCATCATCAAAATGAATCAGAGAATGGCATAATAAAACCACTCCAGGATCTTTGCAGAGAAAATCTCAAATGGGGTCACAGAGTCAGGCATGACTGAAACAAGTTGGGTAAGGAAGGATTCTTGAATAATATAAGTTTTAACCTGAACTTAAGAACAAAAGAATAAATTTAAAATTGATATTATGGAGGTAAGAGAATATTTCAGACATAGAAAAGTGCCACAGAGGTAGAAAAGAGAAGTACTTATCCAGGGTGATATAAGGAAAGTGGATTTCCTATCATTGAATACCAGTGAATCTTTAGGTTAAATAATGCTAGTTGATGGAAATGCAAGACTGAAGAGGTTGAGTTTGACAAGCAATTACAAAATCATATTTGTGGGGCATGTTTAAGATGAAGAAAATGTTTTGCTTTGTTTTAAATCTGTCTTATCAGGCATTCTTCCCAAGTACTGACCTAGAAAAAAAAATGTCCTTAATCTTTCTATGAAAATGCTTAATTTCCTTGAATTCACAGGGATAAGAGATAGTTTTGAGTCCATTACAATAACATCCAAGAAAAGCTAGAGATGGGATATCCCTGACAGTCCCATCACTTCTCTATTGGGAATGCTAAAATTACTGAGAAGGATGCTGGCTATGTCCCCCAACCCACTTGAGAAAATAACAAGGTGTAGACCTTTGTCAGAAAGGGACATTTCCCATGAAGACACATGTTGCTCAGGCCAGTGGAACTTTCAACCAAGAAATACCAATCTGAGAGACAGGAAAACAATGACAACAGAACAACAACATTAAAACCTAGGGAGAATCTCCAGACTTTGCAGAAGGAGGGGTTTGTCAACAATGTCAATTGCAAAGGGCACAAGAAAAATAGGGATTTTGAAAAGGTGATTCATCAGAAATAGAAATCACTGTAACCTTAAGAGAAGAGTTGAGTGATGGGAACAAAAACCAGATTGAAAAAGTTTGAGATGTGAATAGGAGGTAAGAAGGTGGAGGAAAAAATTATGTAAACATCTTTTTTCCTATAAATTTGGGCATGAAAGTAAGGAGACAAAGGATGATTGGTTGAGGAGATGTGATAGTCAGACAATAGTTTGTTAAGGATGATAGACATCTGATTATGTTTGTAGGCAACAGAGAAAGGGAAAGTAAAAATAGAAAATGGGGAGGGAATGGGATGAATGAAGAAGCAAGCTTCCAGATGAGATAGGAGAGAATTGGATCAAAAAATGGAAGGATTATCATTGGTAAGAGGAAGTAATGTCATATCCTCTGAGCCTGGAATAAAGGAAGAGAGGCTTAAGAAAGCAATTTAGGTATATAGAGAACTGACCCTAATTTATAAGAAACCGAACCATTCTCCAATTGATAAATGGTCAAAGGATATGAACAGACAATTCTCAGAGGAAGAAATTGAAACTATATCCACTCACATGAAAGAGTGTTCCAAATCACTATTGATCAGAGAAATGCAAATTAAGACCACTCTGAGATATCACTACACACCTGTCAGATTGGCTAAGATGACAGGAACAAATAATGATGAATGTTGGAGGGGATGTGGGGAAACTGGGACACTAATACATTGCTGGTGGAGTTGCGAAAGAATCCAGCCATTCTGGAGAGCAATCTGGAATTATGCCCAAAAAGTTATCAAACTGTGCATACCCTTTGACCCAGCAGTGCTACTACTGGGCTTATATCCCAAAGAAATACTAAAGAGCGGAAAGAGACATATATGTGCCAAAATGTTTGTGGCAGCTCTTTTTGTTGTAGCTAGAAACTGGAAGATGAATGGATGTCCATCAGTTGGAGAATGGTTGGGTAAATTATGGTATATGAAGGTTATGGAATATTATTGCTCTGTAAGAAATGACCAGCAGGAGGAATACAGAGAGGTTTGGAGAGACTTAAATCAACTGATTCTGAGTGAAATGAGCAGAACCAGAAGATCACTGTACACTTCAACAACAATACTGTATGAGGATGTATTCTGATGGAAGTGGAAATCTTCAACATAAAGAAAAACCAACTCACTTCCAGTTGATCAATGATGGACAGAGGTAGCTACACCCAGAGAAGAAACACTGGGAAGTGAATGTAAATTGTTAGCACTAATATCTGTCTGCCCAGGTTACATGTACCTTCGGAATCTAATGTTTATTGTGCAACAAGAAAATGATATTCACACACATGTATTGTATCTAGACTATATTGTAACACATGTAAAATGTATGGGATTGCCTGTCATTGGGAGGAGGGAATAGAGGGAGGGGGGGATAATTTGGAAAAATGAATACAAGGGATAATATTATAAAAAAAAAAAGAAAGCAATTTAGGGCTGGAGTCAGAAAAGAAATAAGAAGCCATTGTTTTAATACTCACCAAAAATGTGATATAACCTATAGGTAATAGACTCAAATGTCCACTTTTTTATGTAAAGATTTTATGAAAATTATCAACATAAGCAATGAGGATATCCTCAAAGAGTGTATTAAAGAATAGACAGCCTTTTATAAATGACATCAGAATATATAATATCTTTATCATCATGTACTGAATTGACTCAAAAACGTAGAGAATTCAAAATCCTTTTAAAAAAAATTTTCCTCAAGTATCTTGATTCATCTTTTCCACAGACATATAAACTTAAAATATGGAATGACAGGAATGCAACTACAAAATGTAAGTTCTCTTTCAAAGAAGTAGCATCTAAAGCAGTAAAAAGCTTATGCCTCAGGACAAGCTTCAAAGGAACAAGGAGGAAGAGGATATTGATGAAAATAAGAAATACACAATGCAAAAAATATAGGAACACATAAGACATAAAAGTACATTTCAAATAAAGTATTGTAAAAAAAATAGGCATAATATACAAAAAACAGCATTAGAAACTTTTGTTAGAGTATCAAGAATACAATGAACTGGTGATAAATACTTGGAGCTGAAAATTTTTGAATTATTTTGAATATTCTTTAACTAAATAAAAAAATCATGATCTTGGATAAAATAGAAGTGAGTAAGAGAGACATATTAGGTAAGGCACTATGGACAATTAAATCACATTAATATTATATGTGTGTATTTTTATGTCTTTATGTGTGGGTGCTACACACATTAATGTCATAGCAACTAAATATTTAAAGTAAATAAATCTACAAAAATATGAAATAGCCAAATCAACAAAACAGAAACAGATAAGCTCAACAACACACTTTTAGTATCATGTTCAATGTTAGGAAGTCTTCCCTGTATTGCAGTTATACTGCTCTTTTCTTTCTGAGCTCTTCAGTCTTGCCTGAGTCTAGGTTAACTTCCAAGGTCAATCAAAATGGTAAAAGGATTCCAAGTAATAACACTCAGGTTCAGATTATCAGCAGGGGAAATATCTTATTCACTCTCAAATAACTTACCACACACAAACTTCACCTCCTACTGGGTCTCACAATATAGCTCAACAGTGATTGGCCTGACCCTATCACTTACAACTACCGACACAGAACTTTTCCTTCCAAACTGAGCATTGTTTCTTCTTCCACTCAAGTAAATCTTCAAATTTTCCTGAAGTTCTCCTAACTCCCAGCATCCCCTGTCCAGAGTTATTAGTAATGATAGCTATTAATTAAGCTATTAATAGTCCACACTTAGTAGTAGTAATATAGCCCATTACCCATATAGTGGCTTTACCTGTGGTCAAATCCTGGCTCCAATTTCATAATGCTTCTGTGGCAAGAGAATTTCTGTCCCAAATCCTTTGCTGGCTTTGAAATAAAAGAAAAACTGTGATAGGAAAGAAAATCTGGCTCAAAGTTCTTTCCACCTCTCCAGTAAGAAAAAAAGATATTGTCTCCAAAGATAAACTCCAAGCCTAGGACATAAACACCAAGTTCTAGTTTTAATCAGCTAACTCCCCAACCTTCCTCATACAAAATCCTTACCTCCCCTTTTATGATGTTTATAATCTTATTTTCCCTTCCTAGTTTCTGGAAAATTGTATTCATCCTGCTTACATGTACACATACTACATATCATTCCTGAAGATGATAATATGGTCTTGCTGACACATTATCCCATTCTCATTCCTACCTCATACAGATGAGCCTGCACCCTGAGCATAAATTAATCATGCAAATAATTATTTCTGCATCTCTAACAATTTGTAAACTGATTACCTAATCTGTAACATTACCTAATCAACAAACCCCTCTTTCTGTAAGAAACCCCACATTTGGCCCTATCTTTTCTTAGTAGAAAGAAAGATTTCTTTACTAGATTTCAGGTGAACCCTACGTATGGAACTATCAGCTCCTTTTAAGTGAACCCCCAAAAGCCACACCATAACCCTGACCCAGTCAGTTGTGACATTAATTATACAAGAAAGACTTTTTACAATATTTGAAAAAAGCTTTCATTTTCAGTGTTATGACATATTTATCTGGATCAGTTTCTCTTTTGGCATTCTGTGGATTCCTCAAGTTTCATGAAAGGAAAAGCTATAATGGCAGACAAGTCCACCTACTAAACCTGTTAGACTAAATCTAATTGTCGCTATTAATTGCACACAATGTTTATGCTCAGCCAATTCAGAGAACCATAAAAATGAATAGTCAAAATGCATCACTGTTAAAATGTTGTCCTCTTAATGGCCTGAAACCAGTCACTTTATTTGCTAAACAATGTGTGATATTTAGTTGGTTATAATCTGTTTCAGTAGACTAAGTCATTCAGAGTCTATTTGTAGGCTTAGTTTTTTTTTAAATACTTCATTTTTCTGGTAGCTTGGAGAATGGAAAGATTTTACCTTTTTTAGGTAAAAGGACCTTTTTTTTTTTTTTTAAGCAAAATGTAGTTTTTTTTTAATTATTTCTTTTAAGTGTGTCTATATTTGCTTTTGCTTTGTCTGAAATCATGATTGAAACCCCTACCTTTTTAATTCAGGTGAAGCATAATAGATTCTACTCCAGACACTTATTTGAATTCTGTATCTTTCTGTTTCAAATGTTTTTCTTGCCCAACATGTTGTTGGATTTTGGCTTTTAATCAATTCTGCAATCTTCTATTTTATTAGTGAGTTCATCCCATTTTCATTCACAATATGACTACTAAATGTATATTTCCTTCCATCCTATTATCTTATACTTATTCTTCTCTTTCTTTTACCCTATTTGTAGTCTTCTTGAGTCTGTTTTGCTTCTAAACACTGCCTTCTCAAACTTTTTTATCTTCTGTCCCCTTTCTTTTAACCTTTTCCCCCTATCTCTCTGCTGGGGAAGATGAATTTCATTACTGAACTGTATGTATGTATATTCTTTCCTCCTTAAATCAGTTCCAAAAAAAGTGAGATTCAACTATAGCCTCCTCCTACCTTCATCCTCCTCTGCATTATCTAAACTCCTCTTTTTATGCTCCATTTATATAAGATAATTTTCCTCATTCTTCTTTTCCCTTTCTACCCTCTCCTGATACATTGCCTTTTCTCACCCCTCCATTCTTCTTTTGAGATCATCCCCACATTATAGAATCATGCCCATATTCTCTACCTAAGGGCACTCCCTTTAACAGGCCATATGATGATTAAAATGTTGATAGGTTAAATATATCATCTTCCCATATAGAGATGTTTAGTTATTTATGATATCTCACTTGTGTTCACCTTTTTATGCATTTCTTGCGACTTACATTTGAATGCCAAATTTTCTATTCATCTCTGGTGTTCATATCAGGAATGCTTGATAGTCCTGTATTTTAGCAAATATTCATTTTCCCCAGTAGGAATATACTCAGGTTTGATGGGCATGTTACTCTTGATTGTAATACTAGCACCATTACCTCCTAGAATATATTCCAAATCCTCCATTCCTTTTTATGATCCTGTTTGCATCTCTAAAATATTTATATTCTTCCTTTTAGTTGCTTTCAAAATTTTCTCCTTGACTTGGGGGTTCTGGATTTGGGCTATAATATTCCTGAGAGTTTTTACTTGGAAATTTTTCAAATGGTGATCAGTAGATTCTTTCAATTTCTCCTATTCCTTCTAATTCTAAAATAACTGGGCAGTTTTCCTTTATACTTTCTTGAAATATGATGTAAAGGCTCTCAGGTATTCCAATGTTTCTTAAATTCTCTCTTTCCTTGAACTATTTTCCAGGTTTTTCCTATAAGATGGTTCATATTCTCTTCTATATTTTCAGTCTTTTGATTTTGTTTTATTGTTTCTTGATGTCTCATAAAGTTTTTTTAATTAGTTTCTACTTTGCCAATTTAATTTTTAAGGAATTATTTTCTTTAGTTTTTTTCTACCTTTTTTACCAAACTGTTAATTCTCTTTTCATAATTTTTCATAATTTTCTTGCATAACTCTCATTTCTTTCCCCAATGTATTGTCTACTATGCTTAGTTCCTTTTTATTTTCAATTTGGGAGACTCTTTTTAATCTTCTTTCGTTCCTCTAAGAATTCTTATTGATCTTTTGTTCAATCTGCATTTTTCTTTGAAGCTTTGTTTTTAGATGTCTTTTTTAAGTCTTTATTTTCCTCTATGTTTGTGTTTTTTGGCTTTCCTTTCACCATAGTAGAGTTTTATGGTCAGGTTCTTTTTATTTTTGCTCATGTTTCTAGCCAACTTCTTGACTTTGGACTTTGTGTTAGTGTTGGGCTCTGCTCCTTCCTGGCAGGGGTGAGTGGGGGTGGGGGTGGGGATGTCTGGCCCGAGCGTCTGTCTTTTATGTCCTTCTGCTACTTTCATAACTCAGTCTGGGGGTAATGCTTCCAAAGTGGTATATTGCAGGAAGAAGTCTGTTCAATCCCCTCCTGGTCTGCAAATTCCTAACCCAGATTAGATCTATTGGCTTGTGTATGGATGAGTTTCTGTAGATTACTGCTGGACTCAGTCATATTTAGCTTACTGGAAAATTCTAAAAGTTCAGAGCAATTGAATTGCTAGCTCCCCCTTGGTTTTGATCTCCTGCCCTGGTTTATTCTTTTGCAGTTTTCTGTTCAAGGATAAAGATTAAAATTTAGTTTCCCCTCTGTTCTTTGGCTCAGAACCACCTAACTCTGTTTCTAGGACTTGTCTCTTCCCCTTTCACAGGTAGAACTCTGCTCTCTTATTACTATGACCACTCCTCCCGACCCTGGGACAAACTGTGTCTCAGAATTGTATAAAGAGTGGGAAAATTGCTATTTGGCACCCATTCCTGCTCCTAGTGCTAGTGCAAGGGTCCTCAGGATCTCTTCTGCCCAAATGTTGAGTCCCTTTACTGTCCTTGAGCATTGGCCTGCTTCTTGTCATTGGGGCTACTGCAGCCCCTGTCACTTTTTTCTGTAGTAGTGTGGCTACTACTAACTGCTACAATCCTGCCCAGCCCTACCTACTCCAGCATTCAGAGGATATTGTCTCCCTAAATTTCCTTGGCTTGAAAAAATAACTCGCAACTTTTTCCTTGACTTTCCAATCAAAATTTGGCCTAGTTCTCTTTATTGGGCAATGTAGGGAAGGATATGAAAGAGCTAAGGAAAACTTCTAGTTCACACTCTGCCATCTTTGCTCTTCAAATATTTCAAGAAGCCTCTTACATAATTGTTCTTCTTCCAGCTAATATCCCCCAAGGTTTTCACATGTTTCTCATAAGATTATCAATTACCATGATCACCCTCTTTTGTAGTCAATTAATCAATTACCAAACATTATTGAAGCACTTACTATTTGCTAAGCTTTATACTGGTTTTCCAATATACTACTTTAAAAATGTCCCACCCCCAATTGAATACAATAAACTAGAAGTGGTCCTACTAGAATACATGAATCCCATTACCTCCCCCAAGTCATTTTTTTTATTATCATAACCTAAGATTTTTTTTCTCCTTAAGTTATGAAATTTAATAGTTTGCAAATGAGACATGGCATTATGTTACTTACTAATACTAATCATGTCAATAGCTATGACTATACTTGTCCTACCTAAATTTTCAGCAACATCTTCTTTAATCTATAAGAGATAATTCACAAAATATACTGGCTACTTTGCTGAATTAATTCCCTAGAGATTGGTGGGCTTTGGTCTTATGTGAGTTCTATTCAGTAGACCATATTGGCTGCTTAAATTATGGTCATCAAGCAATTAAATTGCATGGGCCTTTTACTTTGAAATAAAATAAACATATGGTAAGGCCCATGCCTAGGAGAAAGCAGCTCCCATCCATCAGCTATTCCTTTAGACAATGTGGAGCTGAACACCTGGGGAAGGTAACCATAAAAGAAATATATCTTAACTGGGTACTTCCCCTCTGGCCTTACCACCTCCAGCTTATGGCACTGAAACAGCAGTCTTCTGCATAAGCTCAGTACTGTTTAGTTTAAGTTGTAAAATAAAAAGCCCTGCATGGTCACATGATTACAACCATGCATTGGATGGCCCACCACTGAGGTTTTGTTTTTTAGCCCAGAAAAGAATGCTCTAAATTAATTACTACTTGCTTTAATTGATACCATGTGCTTTTTGATTCCTTCTCCCCATAGCCAAAGCCATTGTCCTAACTGCTCAAAAATGTGAGTATTCTTTCTGACTTTCCTAAGATCTGCTCTTAGTTGAAAACAGTCTTTGGAGCTGCTGAAGTAAATTGTTACTTTTGTTTGACAACAAATAAGTTATCTAATCATCTGAGGGATATGGGGACCAATCCTATTTTGGTCTTACTATTAGTTTTTTTTCTTTTTATTTTGCACAAAATGTTTCCTAAACAGTCTAGTTTGTGTATTCTCAGAAATGTTCCGACCCCACAAAAACAACCTGCATGCATGCTTTGTAAGAAGTATTCATCATATATTGGCAATCTGGAGAGGAACTTGTTTGCACAGGGACTGTGGTGAAATAAACGTGTCAACGTGAATTATGTAGGAGACTGAATGAATTTTTATGCTTGGCTTAAAGTGGAAGGCAAAATCATAAAATGAAATAACAATAGGGTGCTAATGACCCCAAATGGAGCAGGTCTCAAATCTCCTCAGCTGGACTAGATTGACTCTTCTGCAGATGCCTGCCAAGATACAGAACAGGGATGTTCTTAAGAGGGTGACTGTAAAGCAAAATTATTTCTATTTTTCCATTGAAAAGCTCATGAGAAATTTCATCTCTAGAAATAGTTTTGGCCCTAAGGCAAAATCAAGTTACATTTAAGAATGGGGAAAACCATTTCAAAGCACATGTTTAGAGGAAAACAAACCAAAAAAAATTTCATAATATAATGCTATCTTATAGATATAGAATAAGTCATAATCTAAAATATTTCAGATTTTGATTGCTTGGTGAAAACCATCTTGTTACTTTATTAACAAAGGTTTAATGAAAAGAGAGGGAGGCTTTATCTGCTTCTGGGCATATATTCAATAACCTATGATGCACAAAACACTAGGCTAAATGCTGAGGAAGAGAACAAAATATATGCCTGCTTTGAAATATGGAGTTTATAGGTTTATATCAACCCGAATTCCTTCCCTCAACATTCCCTTATAGTAAACTGCAAATTTCTTCAGTTTTCCATATACATAAAATGGAAAAGCCTAAAAAGCTTTTTTTTTAAATTATAAGATTATAAATAAATTGATTTATTCTTTCTCCTCCCCCATTCATACACTATCTCCTTGGGAAACCTTCCTTCCTAGATCAAGGGTGTTGAAAATAACACCAAAATGTACTAATGATATCATGAAGCCAAAGGTAGAAGGGATATTGGGGGTTCTTTGTTAGGATTATTACTAGAGAAAGATTACAATTTAGAGACAACAGAACATTATAGTTCTTAATTTAGAATCCATAAACTTGATGATGGTGATTGTTATTATTCTGCTAACTGTATTTCAATTGAATTGCTGTTAATTGTATTCATTTAAAAATAATTTTGAGAAAGTGTCCATAATATTTTAAAAAACTGCCAAAGTGCTTCAAGACACAAAAAAGAACAAGAAAACTCCTCTGCATCCAGTTTTACAGATGAAGGAATTAAAGAATGGGATTGGGGAAATTAACTAAGCAAACATCAGAGGCAGGATTGGAGACTAATCTCTCTTACTCAAAACCCAATGTACTATAAAGAAACTTTAACATTCCTTTATTTCAAGTATATTTAATGGTAAAATATATTTAAGTTGTTCCTTATTTATATTACATCAAAATTCCACATCTGAATTATTTTGGAGTGAGGTACTGTAGACTGACACACATTTATTAGAATACCTATTATGAGCTATTTTAGGCACTGGTAATAAAAGATAAAAATTAAATATCTGCTTTCAAGACCTTGTATGCACCTTTTTATTTGGATGTTTTATCTCCATTTGGAATATATAATCCTTTAGGGCAGGAATTAATTTTGTCACTTCACCACCATAGAACCATGTCTGGCACACAATAAACACTAACTTGTTTCAAAGAGCTTATACTATATCAAGGAGGAATGATGCATGTGTGCATATACACAAAAGATGTATTTTATCTCTTTGCATACCTATCCATTTTTATGCCTTTTAAAAATTATTTATTTTCATAATACAATTGGATTTAGAGGGGATCTTGCATATCACAACATGCAAATAGTCATTTTTAATCCACTTATTTTTCTTGTATGGGTTATGCCAAATTCTTTAGAATGATTATGGATTTATTTAGAAGGCTCTACTATCTTCCAAGTATTAATGTGATCATCACAATATTACCTAGAAACAAGAGCATCTCAAGGCTCTCACTATCTATACAGTAAACCCTTGTCAGCTTCGACTCTGTTCTAGATCTCCTCTTTGACATTGGTGAATTAACATCTTTAGCAAATTTGCCTCACCCTGTTTTATACCTTGCCTGATATTAATGATCAATGGTTATTAAGTAAGACTTACTCTCATTATATTTTTCAAGAAAGCCTCTTGAATTTTGGTATATGCATGGGAGGCACCTGGTTAGAGTAGGATCATTAAGGCAGTCTATTGCTCTTCAAAATCAAATAATTTTTTTATAGTCAATAAAAATAGACCACAGCAGAATCTTGTATTATTTATAGCATTTAGCTAGTTATGTAATGATAAAGATGTAGACAAATGATGAACTGAGCTACTCATCTTTTAGCAGAAAAATGATGCATTCAAAATGAAGAATAAGATACATTTTTAGCCATGGAGAATATGGGAATTTGTTTTGTTTGACTACACATATTTGTTAAAAAAAAAAAAAAAGGATTTCTTTCTCTTTTATCCTTCCTTTTAACTGGAGAACCAATAAATACTTGTTGGTTGAAAACCAAAATTGAATGGAAAAAAAATGTGTTCTACCATGAAGAATCATTTGTTTGTCTCTAATCTTGTTGTTTCTTTCTAATCTTCTTATCTAGGATACCATCATGTATATAGATTATTTACATAAAATTACATAACAGGGAAGTCAATGCATGGGTTCCATAAAGTTGTATTTTCTCTTGGAAGCTTTTTTTGTGATAATAAGGCCATATATTTTTCTCTCATACCTTTGATATCTCCTCTTCCTTCACTTACTTTGAGACTTAGTCCCTCCTTGTTCTCAAAATTATGTTGTCTCCAACATAGATTTTTTTTCTGTGTATCATTGGTCTTGTTTAACTACTTTCCCCTCTTTGTTTTCATCAGTGTTATTTCCATTTTCTACATGAGCACACAGGTGAATGTCAGAGCTAGAATTTGATGTTAGCACACAAATGCAATGGCTCTACTGTTTTTGATGAGAGTTTTCTTTAAAAATCTTTGCAGATCTTTTCCATATTTTATTGTCACCTTCCTTCAAGTTTCATTCTTAAATATCCTCAGCTAACTTTGCTTACTTAGGTTTTTTGGTCAAAGTTTTTTAAAAATATTTTTTCTCTTGTACTACTTAACCCTGTTTTATCAAACATTTCTGCTTTTTAGATTTCGCAATTTTTTCTGTAAAATTTTATATTCATATTGAATGAAAAAAAATGAAAAAAATTAAACATGTACAATGTGCCAGGCACTGTATTAAGCTTTGAGGATATAAATATAAGCAAGCATGACAATCTCTCTCAAAGGGGATACTCTCTAATGGAGTAAAACAGTACAGAGGCAACTCAGAGTTAAAAAGTGAGAGGGGCAGAGGGTGATAGTTAGCTGAAGGTATACATGTTATGGCATTGTTTGGAAATGGCAGGTGACCAAGTTCTGGACAAGATAAGATAACAGCTTACCTATCATAGTCTCTTGTCCCAGGGGTAGGAGTCTGAGTTCCAGTGGAAAGTGAAATATGACCAGAGTGATTGCTGCATGGTTTGAAACTGGCTGATGCCTTTAACTGTCTTATTTACTAATTAGCAAATAAGTTAAATGACTGACTGAAGCACATGAGTTGTTGTGGTGTTTTTTTTTTCTTAGCCCCCTTACTATAGCTATTTATTTACACTGACTAAACTTCTCATGAAATTATTATAATTGGTCTTAATCACCTTTACTCTATTTAGTTTGTTCATAATTTGTTTTAATAAATCACAATTGAAGTAGTCTTCTAGTTTTGTGTATATTTTTATCTTTGCTCTAACAAGTTAATAATAAGACTGTTTATCAACAGGTGAAATAGGAAACACTCCAACATGTGTATGGAGTTATTTCCAGGGACCTAAAATATAATCAATTCAATTTAATGTGATACCATTCAGTGCTTTCCATAAATGATATCTTCTTGATTCTTTCCTTAGAAGAAGATTCATGATGCATAAAAATAAGGCTTCTGTGTACTCTTTAAAACTTTGGCTTATCTCATTATTGCACAATATTTTCCAACATCTTTCACAATCCTCCTTATGCCCACTTTTGAATAGAAGTCTTAAAATATGTTGATTTTAATTAGGAAGTTTCAAATGAGTTATTTTGTAAAATTATTCTATTTTCCCATCCTCTGCAACAACTGATAGTTCAAAAGGTAAAATTATATTCCTAGCAGTCTTTTGGTAAATGGTTATCATGAGACCTTTAGTACAAATTAATCAAACATCCCAAGGAAACACATTTCTTAATTCCTTCCTCAAACACTTGATAAAGTGACCTTAACTGACTCCTTTATTTGCCTCTTCTTGAAAAGACTTATGCCCTATCTTTTAATTTAATTGATGCTTTCTAATTGCATTGATAGGGAAAATAACAAAGTTGATGCAGTTTAGCTGCCTAGGAGTATGTATATTTACTGATCAATGGACATTGATTCCAAACTTGCAATAATAGTACAGCTAATATTTATAGATGTTCTAAAACTAAGTGAGCCTCTCTGTTAGGCTAGTTGTAGAAAAGCAAACTCAGTCCTTTCCCAAGACATAGGCAAAGCTTTTCCAGTATCTTGTCAGAATATCCATTGTAGTACTATGGCCTTCAAGAACCCAGGGTCACTTCCATGAAAGAATGATGCAGTAGGTACAAAATTTGTGATATAGGAAACTTCCTATACCAATATGGGTCAGCACCTTCTCTGGAACTTAGTTTTAAAAAGATTCCTAGAGACTCCGAGATTGTGACTTACCCAGAGTTATAAAGCTAGTATTTGTCAGAAGGAGGACTTGTATTCAGATCTCTCTTAGTTTCTAAGCTATTTTACCATCTATACCAAACTTCCTTTAATGTCACATTGTTGTTTAATTGTTCAATTGTGTCCAATTCTTTGTGACCTCATGGACAGTATTGTCCATTGGGTTTTTGGGGGTTTTTTTTTGGCAAAACTACCGGAGTGATTTAACTTCTCTTTCTCCAGGAGATTAAGCCAAATACAGCTAATAAGAGTCTGAGGTCAGTTTTGAACTTGGGTTTTTCTGACTCCAAGCCATATCCACTGTACTCCATCCACTGAAACACCTAGCTGCCTCCTGGAGATATTATGGAATATTAGAATAAGATTTTATGAGGGAAATTTAGCCCAGGTAGATCTAGGGCCACAATGAAGATTCTTGAATCTGTCTCAATCAACAAATAGTTGATCTACCTCCCAAGGAATGAATTGGGATAGCCACATTAGTCAACACTGATTATTTTGTAAACTATTTTATAAAATCATATGAAAGGATGATGGCTAATTTGAAATGGTATTCCTCTATAAAACAATAAGAAACAATAAAAGAGAAAACATATTTACAGAAAACATAATGAAAGACCCCATTAAACAGACTTCTCTTGAGCATATCAGAAAGGTTCTGAAAGGACAGAAGACATGTTTTATATATATGTCAATCTGTGTGTATAGGCATATGTGTATGTATATAGAGGAAATACTGGTGCATGATTTTTGCTTGCAGATAATTGTGCATTCAATGCAGCCTCCTAAGCTGAGATGCAACAATTTATGGATCAATTCTCTGCTGTTTGTGCTAATTTTGGCTTAACAATCAACACCAAGAAAACAGGTCCTCCATCAGCCAACACCACACCATCCAACTGATGGAACCATCAGTAACAGTAAATGGTGAAGCTTTGAATGCTGTGGATAAGTTCTCTTACCTTGACAGTATATCTTCCAGGAATGCGATTAGAGTAGTAACTATTAAATGTTTTTTAAGCTTTCCTTTTCTTTTCCTCTTAGTGAATATATTTCTGTTCTAAATTCAGCTAATACACCTAAACTTCCTAAAATGCCATTTTCTCCAAATCATTTCTCCAAATTCAGTTGTTCCTCCACAGAACAAAGTCCAGTCTGAAAAAGCTAGATCAGAATTCCACAACCTGGTCATACAGTCATATACTCTTTTCCCAAATTTACTTTAAGCTCATTTTTTGTTTTCAATTCTGTCTTTTATACATACCATGTTTATTTCTATCATTGCCCCTAACTTTCATGTTTCCCATTACTGAAATGCCTCCCCTTTTTATTTATCTATTAATTCTTTCAGAAACTTCGAGGCCCAGATCATTTTCCACATTGCCCAGGGAAATCTCTCCTAACTACACCAATCCATTGTCAACTTTTTTCTCCATCAAATTCTGAAAGCCAATACACTCTCTCAAAATATTCCTGTGTTAGCCAAGTGGAAAAAAACACAGACCAAAGACATTAAGAAAAATAAAGTTTAGGGGCAGCTAGGTGGTACAGTGGATAGAGCACCAGCCCTGAATTCAGAAGGACCCGAGTTCAAATTTGGTCTCAGACACTTAATACTTCCTAGCTGTGTGACCCTGGGCAAGTTACTTAACCCCAATTGCCTCAGCAAAAAAAAAAAAAAAAAAAAAAAAAAAAAAAAAAGAAAAGAAAAAGAAAATTAAAAAAAATATGCTTTGTATTTAACATGTATTTGACTGCCTGCCATCTAGGGGAGGGGGTGGGAGGAAGGAGGGGAAAATTTGAAACAGAAGATTTTGCAAGGGTCTATGCTGAAAAATTACCCATGCATTTGTTTTGTAAATAAAAAAGCTTTAATTTAAAAAAAAAGGAACTACAGAAATAAAAAAAAAATATTTGCTTTGATCTGCATTCAGATTCCATTAGTTATTTCTCTGGTGGTAGACAACATTTTTCATCATAAATCCTTCAGAATTGTCTTAGATCAATGTAGTGATCTAAAAATCTAAAATAGCTAAATTATTCATAGCTGATCATCAATTAATATTGCTATTATTATTTATACTGGTCTCCTGGTTCTGCTCATCTTACTTTGCATCAGTTCATGTTAAGTCTTCCCAGGTTTTTCTGAAACCATTCTGTTAGTTACTTCTTATAATACAATAGTACAATAGCATTCTATCATAATCATATATCACAACTTGTTCAGATATTATCCAATTGGTGAACATACTTTTTCTTTGATTCTTTGGATACAGACAAAGTAATGACATTACTGGGTCAAAGATTATGCACAGTTTTATAAGTCCTTTAGGCATGGTTCCAAATTGCTTTCCAGAATGGTTGGATTAGTTCACAATTTCACCAACAATGCATTAATATCCATACTTTGCCTTGCCCTTTCCAACATTAGAGCATCTTTTCCTATGACTATAGATAGCTTTGATTTCTTCTGAACTGCCTGTTTGTATCCTTTGTCCTTTAATCAATTGGGAAATTGTCATATTGTGAATTACCCTATCCTTAGTACATAAGTTTTCCTGCCCCTCCCCAAATATAACAAAGGATTTTTTAACTTTACAGTTGTAAAAATCAGTCTGCTTGTTTCAGTGCCTAGCACTAACTTTATGCTGAATAAATGTTTGCTGATTAATTAATTGATTGATTCCCTGGCCCTATTGAAGCTGGAGTCATTAACCTCAACTTATAGGGATCAATTCTGCTTAGAGATAGTATTCAGGATCATCTTATTATAGTTTATATAATTTGTAGGGACCTATAGTTTTAAGGAACTTTAGAGGTCAACAATCCACTCCCCTCAGTTTACAGATAAGGAAAGTAAGTTCCATAGAGGTTAAATTTCTTGACTAAGATTACACATGTAGTGAATGACAGAGGTGAGACCTGGCCTCAGGATCTTTGGCTGCAAATCCAGTGCTCTTCCCTCTTCCCCACACTACTCTTCATCTTTGTATTTTCCATTGTCTAACAAAATGACCAGTGTATAGTAGTAGGAACTGAAAAAGTATTTGAAGAAGTCTAAATTGAATCTTGTCTAAAACATCTCAGTGCAGGAATCTCTTACTCCTTTTGAATCTCTGAAGATACTTCTCAGATTTAGTCTAGGTCCTGTGCCTCATTTTGTTCTACTCCATAGAAGCCCACTTCATTTATCCCCCCCCCACTATCATCCTGTCTCTACAACCTGAATTCTTCACTATTCAGGGTACATTTTGGAATTGGATGAAAATTCCCAATTTCTCACTTACTTTGATATCTCTGAAACAAGGACACAAACATTCTTTAGAATATCTTTTAAGAAATTCATTTCCAAGGAACTGGAAACTGAATGGATACCCATCAGTTGGAGAATGGCTAAAAAAATTATGGTATATGAATGTTATGGAATATTATTGTTCCATAAGAAACAATCAGCAGGATGATTTCAGAGAAGCCTGGAGAGACGTAGATGAACTGATCTTAAGTGAAGTGAGAAGAACCATGAGATCATTGTACACAGCAACAACAAAATTATACAATGATCAGTTCTGATGGATTTGGTTCTTTTTAACAATGAGATGATTCAGGCCAGTTCCAATGGTCTTATGATGAAGAAAGCCATGTGCACCCAGAGAGAGAGGACTGTGGGAACTGATTGTGGATCACAACATATCATTTTTCACTCTTTTGTTGTTGTTTGCTTGCATTTTGTTTTCTTTCTCATTTTTTACCTTTTTGATCTGATTTTTCTTGATATGCCGTGATAATTTGAAAATATATATAGAAGAATTGCACATGTTTAACATATTGTATTACTTTCCATTTAGGGTAGAGGGTGGGGAAAAAAGGAGGGAAAAAATTTGGAACACACGGTTTTACAAGGATGAATGTTGAAAATTATCCATGCATATGTTTTGAAAATAAAAAGTTTTAATAAAAAAAGGAATCCATTGCTAGTAGTTTCCGAGGACAAAACTGAAGTTTAGAATAACAAATAAGCCTTTCCCTTATCCTCCTACCCATCGCCCCTTGAACTTTCTACCAAATACCCTTCTGAGCTATGTTGGTAGTTCTAGATTTATTTGTAACAAACAAGGCTCTTTGTATACAGTTCTAAACTGTTCCGGTAATCAATTCTGCCCCATTTTTCTCTTTAATGTCTAATCTTTTAGACAATGCCCTATGGAACCATTTTCCAGTCCTGCCACTACAGTTTTACAAAAGATAAATTAATAATATAAAGAGTATTGAATAGAAATTTTATTCTTTCTAACTGTGATATTGGACAAGTTACTTAATCCCTCTCAGCCTATTTCTTCATCTACAAAATGTGTATAGCAAAGAGACAGATAGAGAAAAAAATCCAAGTGGACACATAACTAATGAATGAATAGGAATCCAGAAAGATTGTTTCTAACTCAGAAGGGGAACTTTGGGTTCTCTTACAGGACTGGAACATCCACCCTCAACAAAACTAGGAAGAATAAGACCAGAAGAACAAGGAAGAAGCAGTGTTCTCACTATTGGTTTAAAGGGCACTTACGTGTTAAAGGTCTTCTAGTCAGCAATCCTAGAAGGGTTTTAACTGTTAGGGAAGCAAAATTCCCTGTTAAAGCATTACCTTCCAACAGCCTGTACTCTCTCTAAAAGAGCCATCCTGTCTTCTAAATCATATGCTATTACTTTCAGTAGCTTTCTTTTGGTATATCTCAATAACCGAATGGTTGCCTTTTATCACATGTTAAGAGATAAACATTTAGCTATAGTTCCTGAGCTCTTCCCAATCAATTGATAAGTATATTAAGAACCTACTATGCACTATATATATATATATATATGTGTATATATATATATATATATATATACACACACACACACAAAACCTAGATACAAAATAGAAACAGGGAGATACTGATATCTGGGACTATTAGGAAAAGTTTCATATACAAGATGGTGCTTGCACTGAATCTTGAGAGAAACTAGGGATTCCAAGGGGGTTTATTCTGGGGTTATAAATTCCCAGCATAGAGTCAGTAAATGAAAGCACATAGGGATGTACTAGGATCTGGAAATATAAATAACTCAAATTTCTAAAGACATCTGAGATTTGCAAAATACTTTTCTCAACATCATCCTGGAAGTAGACAATGAAAATATTCTTAAGCTCATTTTATAGATGAAGAAAGAAGATTCCTGAAATGTTGGGATGGCTTTGAATGATCCATAGTTCATGGATAACAAGTATATAAAGAGAATATAAACCCAGGTCTCCTGACCCTCAGTTAAACACAGTGGGACTGGATGGTATCTCTGAGCAACAAAGCAATATGGTTCCTGCTTTCAAGTAATCTTACTAGGCACTAGGTGGTCATGTGGGTAAGTAGGCAGAGATCAGGGTAGATATGACATAATAATTGTCATATATCATAATTTATGTATCATTAAATACTTATATAGCACTTTTCTAATTTGCAAAGCACTTTGTTTTACCAGATGTGATATGTACATGGATAAGTATAACAAGAGAGAAGTGCTTATAGCACCCAGAGTACTCCCTGATGCATAAATCTGCCTGAATTCTGTTTCTGGATTTGGGGCTCCCTGTAGGTATGGGTCATATTCAGTCATATCAATCATATCTGACTCTTCATGATCCCATTTGGAGTTTTCATGGCAAAGACACTGGAAGAGTTTGCCATTTCCTTTTCTAGCTCATTTTACAAATGAGGAAACTGAGACAAACAGGATTAAAGGACTTGCCAAAGGTGACAGCTAGTAAGAGTCTGAAATTAGATTTTAATTCAGGAAGATGTTTTTTCCTGACTTCAGACATAGCTGAAGTCCACTAAGCTATCTCGCTACTGTAGATATGAGTCAATACCTCCTTTAAAATTATATATTATGAGTGAAGTATACCAATAAATACCAATGTGTTTCTTTTATCCATCAACTTAATTCAAATCAACAGAATTATATATTTGGGATCCCCTTAACTCATAAACCCCCACAATATGACCAGAGAACATACATTGTAAGAAATATGTGTAGGGAATACATGCATCTAAGGCACATGTATACTTAGGGAAACACATTAATGTGGAATCTCTAATGTTCTCTAATGATAATATCAGGCAGATTTCTTTATCTGCTAGGCTGGGTACTGACTGGGGTGGCCAATTGTTCCTACTGCACTCTTCTCTCTGTCTTGCTTCTTCTTGCTATATTCTTCCACAATTAGACATCTATACTTCCTGCTACCATTTTCTAGAGTTTACATTATCTTTTTGGGTCCCCTTATACTCACTACTACCATCTGCTGAAATGCAGACATCTTCTCATTTGCCTAAAGGTTGAAGTATTTTCACTCTGCTGTAGCCACACATAGCTAGGGAGGGAGCAAAAGCCAGTTAGAAGCCTAGTTTAAGTTCTGTCACTTCAACTGTTTCTCCTCTTGTAGACTTCAGGTTTTTCTCCCACTTTTCTATTTGGCTTTATTAAAATTAAAAATTACTTTTAGAACATGCTTGGCCCCAAAGAAAAGATATGATATGACATCTCTTCCCTCTCTTTTGAAGAAGTCAAGATGTCATGGGTGTGGAACATCACACATAAGTGTGGGAGTATTTTCTTTTTGTTTCCTTTTTAAATATATTAAACAGTTTCGCTGATATTCTTCTCTTCTTCCTCTTCTTTTCTTTTTTAAAAGTTCTTTGGTACAGGAAATGATTCTTTGGAAGTGAAGAGGCAGAGAACTCTAATAATGTAAAAACAAAAGTTATCTACAAAAACCTACTTTTAAAAATAAAACTCCTTTTGTTCCTTATCATAACCCTAGGTACACCATAACATTTTGAAACATCCCAAAGAGTTCACTGAGTAAAATTATGAAGGAGCTATGTAGACATTTAGTGACAATGTTCTTTTAAAATCATATAATGATCCCTGGCCTTCAAGCAAATTAAATTCAGGACAACTAAATGAACTAGATGGAGCCAATGAAACTTCTACTATGGTCCTGTATTCCTGTTTTATTTATCAACAACAGCAAAGCAAAACAGCAACTAAATTTCTGGCACTAGGAAAGTTTTATAAAAGATGAGGAATCAACAATGAGATGATTCAGAGCAATTCCATTGATCTTGTGATGAAGACAGCCATCTACACCCAGAGAGAGGACTGTGGGAACTGAGTATGGCTCACAAATTAACATTTTCCTCTTTTTGTTGTTGATTGCTTGCATTTTATTTTATTTCTCATTTTTTTCTGTTTGATTTGATTTTTCTTGTGTAGCAAAATAATTGTATAACTATGTATGCATATGTTGGATTTAACATATATTTCTACCATGTTTAACATATATTGTATTACTTGCCATCGAGGGGAGGGAGTGGGAGAAGGGGGGAATTGAATACAAGGTTTGCCAGGGTTAGTGTTGAAAAATTATCCATGCATGTGTTTTGAAAATAAAAAGCTTTAAAGAAAAGAAGGGGAGGAGAAAGGGGAGAAATCGGAGGAGGAACAACTTTTTAGATAAGATAGCATGGAACTGAGTCTGGTAGGAATTTAAAAAATTGAACAGGCAGAAAAATAAAGGAGAGTATCCATTTCTGCCATGGGGAATTCTATCAATCCATCAGTTAAAGTGGAGCTGAATGTTAGAATTTAATCCTTTGAGCTAGACTTAGTACCTTTTGACACAACATCTCTCTGAATAATCAAATAACTTGTTGAGAACCCCGAATATCATTTTTAAGTAGAAAAAGAAGCTGTGAAATCAAATAGGAATTCTGAGGAAGCTTCTACCCTAACTACTGGTTCCATGAAGGAAGATATTCCCTTATTCTTTGGAGTCAATAAGATTTTCCACCACAAAATCTACCTAGAGTCATCTGTAGTCACCCAACCAGCAGAATCAAAAAGAGATAGTCATGAGAACTGAAAAATAGCCATCCAGTATCCAAGGTAAAGAATATCATAATGTCATAAGTTTGTAGAATCATCAATCTTAAGCTAGAGAGAAACTCAGAGTACAACTAGTCTAGGGATTTTTAATGTGAGGTCTAAAAACTTTTTTTTACAATAATGTTGACAACTGCATTTCAGTAGAACTGTTTTCTTTTGTAATTTTATGTATTTTATTTTATTCTGAGAAGGGATCTATAGACAGACCAAATTTTACTACATTGCCAAAAACATAAATGATGGAGGGGAAAAAAAGGTTAAACATCCCTGATCTAATCCAACCCTCTTATTTTACAAGTGAGGAAACTGAAACCAAGGAAGTTAAATCAGCTCATGAACATTGTTCAAGCATAGTGCCTGGTTTAAAGCCAGAAAGAAGAAAACAGTTTATTATAGTAAAAACAAAACAAAAAAAATATTTTATTTAGAATCTGATGCCTTGGATTCAAATCCTGACAATGAATCTGACCTAACTCATAATTAATGTCAATTCATATATTAATGTCAATTCACTATGAGACTTTGGCCAAATCACTCAAGCAGTCAGAGCCTCCATTTCCTCATCTATGAATCAAGAGAACTGGATGAGATCATCACTGAGATCCCTTGTGACTGACATTCTGTGATCTTGTGAACTCTTAGTAACCAACACGGGTAAGCCATAACTAACTCAAAAAAGAATAAGAACATGACCACTATAGATAAAATAAGGCTGCTGGTCAATGATAAGGATTAAAAAGTATAGTGCTGATGTGAACAAAAACTGATGACACAGGGTCTTGGAAAATGACATAAAAAGCTTCTATTATGCCTTCCTAAAAACAGTCTGACTGCTAATTGCACTGTAATTGCTGATTGCACTGATGGTTCTGCTTTGCTTTAGACTATTGTAGACAGTATTTTTTAAAAATCATTTATATATATATATATATATATATTTTTTTTTTGCATGTTACATATATATATATACATAAACATACATACACATATATACATATATAATTTGTATGGATAATAAATTTACATATATTTCATCTATCCCCCTTTGCTAAAATAATGTTATGTTAAAGTATATCTATAATATATTATATTATATATAACCTATATATGTTATAGACAAAGCTAACCATTATAATTCTTCTGTTCCCTGAGAAATGTCAACATTATTATGATTTTATATTCCCTACCCACCCATCCTAAGTGTCTTGCACACTGTCTTACCCAACGCAGGTTCTCAGTTTTTTTGACTGACTGATTTAAACTTGGCTGCCTGATATGACAATTTTGAAAACACCCAGTAGGGTATGTTTTCATTTAGATGCCCATATTCAGTGTAAGCTACTCTGTCTTGGTGATGGCCACACTTATCAAAATAAATGGGGAGATGTGTTTACATTGAATACTGAGTGTGCCTGACAAATGGTAGGAGGCACTCCTCACTGCTTAGTCAAAGTTATGCTTTATGGGAGAAGGTCAAAGAAAGAGGGTTAAGCCCCAAGCATTATTCTTTGCAACCAACACAGTGCCAGGAGCCCCAGTGTGCTCAGTATTATTATTTGACTGACTATAAATTTCCATGCTGAGGCATTTCGCATAAACTGAACACTTAAGAACACAGAGCCTATTTTAAATCATCTGTTTATGATGGCTTTATGCTTCATTTTTACAGATATTAATTATAAAGGTAAACATTCATATTTAACAGCCTCAGCTTCCTCTAACATTTTTCTTAGTCAAACCCCATCAAATCTGACAAGTGAACTTTTTAGAAAAACAAATTGTCCTAATGTGTGTCTGCTAAATTGGCTTGTTGCTATTTATTATTTTAAAAGACCATTGTTACTGTTACACCAACAGTCAAAAAACAGATGGGATCTCCACAAGATGGTACACAGAGAGAAGCTCTGGGGATATAAGCTGATTTTGTTGTCTTAATGAGACCTATTTGGGAATAATTCACTTTTCAAGCCAGTCCCACAAAGGAGAGGACTCTGGGTTGTTTACCAAAATGTGGAAATTCTCAGACTAAAACAATGCTCTCTGGCTTAAAGGTGCTAGGGAAATCTAAAAATAAATGAAATTAATTACCTCAAGAGTGATTTCACACTCCTAGTAAAGCACTGCATGACTCTCCAGAGTGAAGGAAAGATTCAGCCCTTAGAAAGTAGTTTGCTTACATATCTCTATGCACAAACAAGGAAAGCAAAATAAAGGAGAAAAAGAATAAAGAAGAGGAAAAAAAGAATAGATTCAGAAAAAAACAAGCTGGAAAACAACAGTAAGTATGAAAGTGAAAGCAAGAAGCTTTCTGGCAGTCTCTTCTGACTCTGGGATATCTTTCTCCAAGCACATCTTCTTCTTTACAACTCAGATTAGACATGGTAACAGAATGAGCAAGGGAAGGAAGGATGAAGACATTATTTCCTCATCCACAGTTATTTTGAATTCAGCCTCAAGAAACGTGCATCTTTTAAAAATTATTTTTCTCGATAGCACTGAATAATAAACTCTATGAATCGTCACCTCTATCATGTCTTGCTTTTAGGAGTCTTCCTCCATTTGAATAAAGTCTCTACCTTCTGTATTATTTTCTATATTACTATATTACAAATAGCCATTTGTAACATGCCCTCCTAGCAGTTACTATTACCAATCTGTCCTAGGCCCAACAGAGTACCTTTGACCACTGATCTTTGCAGTATCAACTCTACCCAGCTCACCTCCTTTGAGGCCTTCAAAGGTCTCTGGCCCACAATTTCTTGAATCTATAGTTTAATATCCAATAGCACACTCAAGAACAGCCACATGTAATCTTAAAAGCCTTTATTATACCTACTCACATAATGCCCTGACTTAATGCCCTGACTTGTTAACTCCCTAGTGAACACCTGGTCTGAAGACCCACGTGTTCACTACCAAACTCCTTACCTCTCTCGGCTATCCATCAGCTTGTATGTAGCTTGTCTTTTTTCCCATCACAGCTCATTTTGTTATTCTTTGTCTTTGAGATCTGGGAAACAAATATCAACACTTGTGATAGATAGCTAATATTTGCATATCACTTTAAGATTTGTAAAGTACTTTGGGTATGTCATCTCAATTCAAACTGCCATGACCCTATATGCTGCTCAATTGTTTTCAATCATGTTTGACTTTTCATGGTCCCCTTTTGGGGTTGTCCTGGCAAAGATACTGAAGTGGTTTGCCATTTCCTTCTCTAGGTCATTTTGAAGATGAGAAAACTGACACAAACAGGAGTAAGAGACTTGCTCAAGGTCACACATCTAGCAAGTGTCAGAAGTCAGATTTTAACTGAGGAAGATAAATCTTCCTGACCCCAAACCTGGAATTCTATCCACCATACCACCTAGTTGCCTTGTCACAAGGTAGGGGCTATTATTATCCCCATTTGACAGATAAAGAAACTAAGTATGAGAAAGGTTAAAAGATATGCACTTTAAAAAGCTAGTAAATGTCTGAAGTAGGATCCAAACAATCTGACTTCCTGATTATAAGTCCAACATTCTGGCAACAATAACTTCTCTCCACAAGTGGCATTTGTTAGAGATTCTTTTTCTTTATTTTAGAGAGCAAAGCACTGACTGACCCTGTATAACACAGTGAGTCCAAGAACCAGAGTTGTGGCCAAAGGTAAAGGCATGGGATAAGGAAAACTAAAAAAATGCTCAGGAGTTAGGAGTTTGGAAAAGGTCCACAGACTCACAGGTTGTGAAGAGTCTAAATGCTCATGGAGATTAAATTAAATAGAATGAAGCAACAATATAAGAAGTAAAGAGATTGGAAAGAACAGGAGTATACCTAGCTTTAGAGCTAGAAAGTAATCTTTGAGATCATCCAGTCTAGTCTTTCATTCTATGAGATGAAGAACCTAAGGTTTAGGGACAGCCCAAGGTTACCCCACCAGCTGATTCGAAAGCTGCAATTAGAATTACAGAATGGCAGAATCTATAGTTGGGAGAGATAGCTGATGCTACCTAGTAAAGCCAGAATTTAAACAAGAATCCTCTTAACAATCAGCCCTCCCCTAAAGAGCTCTAATAAAGGAGAATCTAATATCACTCCCAAGATTACCCTGCTGCTTTTGGACAGCTCTGGCTATGTAATCCTGGACAAGGCACTTAGTCTCTGTCTGCCTTAGTTTCCTCATCTATAAAATAATAATAATAACATAATATAACATCCAATAATAGCACCTACCTATTTGCAAGGTACTTTATAAATATTAAGGAACTATATGATTGCTAGCAAAAGATCCTATTTAAAAGAATATTCTGAGAGAGAAAAAAAGTGATGCTGTTTCATAAGCTGTTCCAAATGTGACTCTTCCCAAACCTCAGTTTCCTCATCTGTGATGTGATGGATAAATAGCCTTCAGCTCTTGCTACACAATCCCATGGTTTTATGGTAAAGGAAGTCATGTACATTCCTTATCTCTTTCCATCTGCTCCAGGTAACTTAAATCTATGGGGAAGGTTTACATAAATGAGAACCAGTAAAAAAAAAAAAAAAAAAAAAAAAAAAACTAATATAAACTCTAATCTATAAGGTCAGCATGCATAGTTGATAGTTAGGGTATGTCACAAGGAGGGACTGAGGTCTGATACTCACTAGCTAAAGCCTAGAAAAATAAATTGTCACTTCCTAGTGCTTATCTGCTAAAAACATAGAGACTGCCATTTTGGTTGGTAAAAGTAGTTCTCATACTGGTAGTTTCCTAGCTCATTAAATCCTTTCTATTTTTGCTCTTTTAGGTATTTGATTCCTTGCACATACAAGACATTGTGCTAGGTATGCACATGTGTTGGAGTACAGATCAACTTGGACCTACATTTACTGCTGAGTTAGGAGAGTATGAGGCCATTGGAACAGGCATGTGACATGCATACACTTCCTATATTAAGACACATAACCTTTAAAATATATATACAGCCATAAAAGGAAAAACTCTGTACTTAACTTGATTGGAGTTCTCCATTGTTAAAAGAGTATATAAGTTAGTATACTGCCTGATTAAAGGGAGGAAAAAAGGGGGAAACATCTTTTCTACACCATGTAATCGATTCCTGAATAAAGCACCGCTTAACTCCTTGGCAGTTCGACTCAGTGTGATTCTTCTGATGCAGAAGCCGGTGGTACCCCGAAGACCCCAGAGAGGAGGGTAAGTAGAGGGCAGATACTCCTCCCCCACCAGAAGCACGCCAGGACCCCCAGGCTTAACAACATGTATGTGTGTTGGGGAGAATACAAAACCAAAAAGAAAATAATCTTTCACTTCAAGGAGCTTACATTTTATTTGGGGAGAGGGAAATTCAACACATACACCAAAAAATTCAAAAAACAAAGATGAATTGGAGAGAGAAAGAGAGAGACAGAAAGAGTTAGGAGAGGTAGGGCACACCTATGAAGAAAGTTTTAATAGAGATATATGGTATATGAACTGAACCTTAAAGAAAGCTCTGGTTCTAAAAGACAAGAATGAGAAGGGAATAATATTCCAGCAAAGGAGGACAGCCCTGTGTTCAGTCACACCATCAAGCATTTTTTAAAACACTGTGTGCTAGATTCTGTGCCAAGTGCTCAGGATACAAATAAATGCTAAAAGAAGGACAGATCCTTTCCTCGAGGAACTTACAATGTAATCAAGGAAGACAATACATTAAAAGAAACTGGTGAGTAGAAGGTAGGAAGAGAGCATGGTGGAGAATGAGAGGCAAAACAGAGAGAGGAATGCAAAATGATTGGTCTTATGGGAGATCAAGGTTATGTTCTAATGGGAAACACAGTAAATAACAATAGAAAAGATAATTTTACAATAGTGGAAAGTAATCTCAAAAGGGATGGCACTAGAAGCTAGAGAGATCAGGAAATTCCTCCCAGAGTAGGTGGAGCTTGAACTGAATCATAAAAGAATCCAAGGATTCTGAGAGGAAAACTATTTAAGGTATGAAGATTGTTGCAATTGTAAAGAAATAGAGATGGAATGATGTTCATTACAGATCAATTGGAACTGATTTGGATCCTCTCATTGTTGAAGAGAGCCATGTCAATCTGAATTGATCCTCATAGTATTGTTGTTGAAGTATATGATGATCTTCTGGTTTTGCTCATTTCACTCAGCATCTGTTCATGTAAGTCTCTCCAAACCTCTCTGTATTCATCCTGCTGGTCATTTCTTACAGAACAAAAATATTCCAAAACATTCATATACCACAATTTATTCAGCCATTCTCCAATTGGTGGGCATCCCTTTAATTTCCAGTTTCTAGCCACTACAAAGAGGGCTGCCACAAACAGTTTTGCACATGTAGGTCCCTTTCCCTTTTTTAATATCTCTTTGGGATATAAGCCCAGTAGTAACATTGCCGAATTAAAGGGTATGCACAGTTTGATAACTTTTTGAATATAGTTCCAGATTATTCTCCAGAATTGTTGGATTCATTCACAACTCCACCAGCAATGCATCAGTGTCCCAGTTTTCCCACATCCCCTCCAACAAAGAATAGAATTTTAAAAGACCGAAAAGGTAGGAAGGAGTAAGCTTGTGGATATCTTTAAGTGCCCAAGGACTCTGTATCCAATTCAAGAGATAATAATTTTATTGAGTAGGGTAGTAACGTGTTCAGATATGCATTTTAAAAGCAATTCTACCCAACTTCAGCAATTGAGTAGAGAAGAGATTGGAAAAGAGAGGCTTGAGAAGAAGGAAATCAGCAGGGTGATGTCTTGACTTGAGCAAAATTGGATGTAAGTCAGAGTTACACAAAATTGTCAGCTTTACAATCTCTTCCAAGTCATCAAAGTTCAGTGGCAAGATAAAAATCAGAATGACGAGTGATGGCCCAGGATGCAATGGATGACCTTGGTGTCTTTGACATCTGACCAAGCTCTAAGTGCTCCACAGTATCTGCTTCAGCTTCTTTCATGGTCATTGGAACAAATTGTTCTCATCTGTCCACTCCATCATGGGAAGTCTTCATGTGCTCTGGGTAGACACCCCCCTAACTCACCAATGAGTATGAGGCCAGTAGCTTACCTTCAACATGGTTTATCTCATCTTCAGAGATTGTTTTACTTGTCTGTGGCCATTGAACATGCTATAGCTTCTTGGAATGACAAGTGAGAGTTGACTGCCAAGTGAATACCAATGGTGTATGGGCAGCCCTAAAATGGGCTCAGCAAGCCCTCACACCAGAAGTGCAAATCTTCCCTGAATGTCCTGCACACACCTAAATATAGAATATAAGAGATGAGAAAAGGGCCCAGAAGACTCTTAATTAGTGGATGTGATATCAAAATATTGAGAAAGAGAAGTCAGGCAATTAGGAGGAGCACCAAAGTAAAACAATCATAAAAACTCAGAGAAGCAAGAGGACATCCAAGATGAAAAGGGGATCAACAAACATTCCAGTTTGTTGGAATGGAACAATGTTGGAATGGAACTGGAATGTTAAGATATCAAGAAGGATGAGGGTCTAGAAGACTCCATTCAATTTTACAGTTATTGAAGTATACTCAGAAATTTATAGTTCCTGCATTCATTCTTAGTCTGAAACAGGCAACTCATTCAGGCTAATCATCCCTGAGCCTCATCTTCCTTTACTCAGAAGTATCCCAAAGTATGACTAACAAATATTGCCTACATAATGGCAGTATACAAGATGCTAGCCTATCATAGAGTCAGCCCAAAGAACCATGAAAGGAGAGGTTCGTCTATTCTAAAAGAGAGTAGCAGCATCCTGCTCCAGTCTTGTCTAAGATACCATAAGTGGAACATTTGTGAACATGAGAGATGTAACTCATCTTTGAGAGGTGTTTGCAGAAGATGAAAGCAATGAACTTTGCTTGCCACAAATGGAGATGGACATAGGCCATCCAAGCCAGTTGATAAGCTGCTAACCTCTACAATAAAGCATCCCACAAAAATATCAACTAAAGGCATTTTTGGGTTGTTTTTATCTCACTTTAATGCAAGATCATTTGGCAAAAAAAATGAGAAATATCTTCAAAACAGCATTCTGAGTGGAAAGCTTTCTCCTATGAGATTTTCTGCTTTAGTATTTTTCCTTGGGTGGAAAGTCTACATTAAGTTTTTAATCCATTCAATGACAAACTGTGAAAAGCTAAGTTTAGAGATTAGAAAATCCATTTTCACTGATTGCTTAGGAAACATTTAGTCCAAGTGTTGATAGCTACCTCTAATTTCTGTGCAATAGTACAAGCTCCAGGTATTTTCTCAATATTAACAGCTCAAGGTGGTTAGCAGGTAACTGGACTCTGGCATATTTCTCTTTGGAAAAATATGCTCTCCTCATTCACTCACTGACCAGATGAGAGATGACAACTTTTAAAACCTAACTAGCATTCACACAAAATGGCTGTTTTGTTAACAGGTAATTACTATTCCATGTTCTCACTTAAAATGTCTTGAGATCTCCTAGATGCTTATACTGGAGGCACAAAGAAAAACAAAATCAAACACCAAGTCTTATATGGAAGACCCTCCTGAAATCCTTCAGTAGAATTGTTAATCATGAAATATACATGAAAGACTTGGTGCCCTACTTGACTAGACATGACAATTTAACTTTGTGTTTTCTATTGTGGTGACATGATCATAAACATATTAACAAGTCCCATAGTGTGATCAACAACAGATGTAGAATTAAAAGCGCTGACAAGCTTCATCAGGTAGTTTGGTTCTTATGTATTTTCTACCTAATGTAAACCCCAAGGCTTCAAAACACTACCCAGGCACCACGCTCCCTGAAAAACTCCTTTCTTTGAAAATGATATATTTGGTTTTAAGCTTTGACTGGAATAAAAACAAAACAAAACAAAACAAAAAAAGTGCCTTTCTCCCCTCCCCCCAAAAAATGGCTTTTCCAAAAGGAGCTTTTTTCCTTAGAAAAGCAAATCTACTTTACAAAAATATTAACTTAACATTTTTTAAAAAGAAGATCAAGAGAAAAAACAGTTCATGAGAATTTTAAAAATCTGAAACATGCACCACTCAAAATGTTTCCAAAACACATCTGTGGAAACAGATGAGGAAAGGATCCTTGACAGAAATAGCACTGAGGAACTGATTCATATCTATAGAAAAAAAAATTATCATCATTTCAAAAATTAACAGGGACCTAGCACATATGGTTCTTTTTCAAAAAAAAAAATCAAGCATACACGTCAAAATATAATTGACAGAATGCTAAGACTGATAAAAAGATTACAATTATTCGAGATGTGTGATGAAGGCAGTGCAGCAGTATGGATAAAAACCCAAACACCTTCAGGAAGACCTGGATTCAAGTTCTGCTTCTCACATGTATATGCAGTTCCTGCTTAATGCAAATAATGAATTCCATGAAATATTTGAATCTACACTATTGGATTTCCATTTGGTATGGAGTCAGTAATTATATTTTTACATAAAATTTCAAAAATCATGAATTTAAATATGCAGTTATTTCAAGGGATTCACTATTTACACTAATTAAAATCTAGCCATACTGGGTATGATCAAATAATTTAACCTTTTGGTGATCCCAAGCAATTCATTAAGAATATATGCAGAACAGATATCCATCATCATTGGCAATAACAATAACAGCAACTATTATATTTACAAGATTCTTCACGAACTATGCTACATGCTTTACAATTATTATTTCATTTGATTAAGGGAGTTCCCTTAACAAGAGTTTTCCCTACATATTATCTAAACTAGAAAAAAGGATGTTGATCATTTCAACTTTATCCTGCATATAGCTTTTTATATGTAGTTTTTTTAATCATCTCTCCCTTTATACTGTGAGCTGCTTGAAAGAAGAGACTTTTTTTTTATCTTTTTTCAAATCTTCAGACCTTAACACAGTACCTAACACATAGTAGAAACTTAATAAGTATTGGTTTACTTACCAACTCATCTATACAAAGGAAATAATGATAATTTTGCAGTACCTGCTTTATAAGACAGAGCAACGGATTGGATACATGGGATAAAGATAAGTGAAGAGCTCACAATAATTCCAAGGTTGTGAATCTAGGTATTTAGAAGAAAGGTAAAGTATATCTGATAGAATGCAAGCTCCTTGAAAGTAGGAACTGTTTTATGTCCTGGAATGTCATATGTACTTAATAAATATTAGTTGATTGAAAGGAAATGGGAAGTTTTTTTTTTCTTTATGGTTCCAAACACGTATTAAATGTCATACTCTCTATAACTATGTTTGTTCCCTTTCTTCAACTGCCCTCGTATTGCCCCATAACTTTCATGGTTCAACTGCTTCATCATTTTTGCCTGAAGGGACAAATCCTTCCCTGCAATCTGTGTTCAAAACTTGTCTATCTCATTCCTTCAAACTCTTGGTCTCTATTTAAGTAAAAACTTAATTGATAAACTAATTTATGGATGTTCATATGTCCCCAGGTAAAATATTTCTTTATATAATGCTTTAAGTGAAAGGAGTGAAATAATAAGAATTTCAGGAACTATGGTAGACTGATGGAGGAGATATTTTTCAGAAGGTAATGTGGTAGCTTGATGTTGTGTGAAGTGTACCAATCTTAACAGCAAGATATTTTGGTTTGAGTCTTGGTTGGCATTAGTCAGCCAAATTATTTAACAACTCTGAGTATTGGTTTCTCTGTTAGATAAGAAAACTGAATCCCCCATTAAATTGGGAGTTCCTCTAGGTCAAGTACTGCCTGTTGCTCCATTGTGTATCCCTAACACTTAGTACAGTGCTTAGAACATAGTAGGATTTAAATAAATGATTTTTTTTGATTGACTGTTATTTACTTCACAGGATTGTGAATAAAATGTTTTAGAAACTTTAAAAAGATTATATAAATGTGAGTCATTATCATCATGACTTATTTTTACTAGATACCAAAACTTAAAAATAAGGTTTTTCAAACAAACTTTAAAAATATATGTTCAGAACTATAGATCTTAACTTCCTACTGTGGTGATTACAATTATCCCTCAACATTTGCAAGTGTTAAGGATACAGGGCTGCTCCTCCTCCCCAAAATGTGAAAAACATAAATAGGCCCCATCCAAATCTTTTTTAATAATTCTGATCATGTTTATTTAATACAAAAAAGTAACAACACATTACACCCATAAAAATATTGCAGTTTCTGAGAGAGAGAGAATTTAGCATCCCCCACACTGCAGAGTCTTTTCAGCAACTAGTCTTCTGCTTTCCTTCTCTTATAAAAAGAACAAAATCATTGAGGGAGAAAGTCATGTTACTGAATCTAGATAGTAGAAGGGCAAAGAGGAGGCATTCCTAATGAGAGCATGGCCCATAGTTTAGTACACTGAAATTTTTAACAAAATTTAGCTGTTTATAATAAATTTATATAAGTGTACTTATGGTAGCAAATGATAAAAAGAGATTAGTAATATACAGAACCTTTACATTTTTGACATTAAAATGCTTTTGGTTTATATACATATGTACATTGTCTGCAATTTTCCATAATATGCTATATTCAAAAATTCCCATTTGATTATTGATGGCCAAAATCATGAATGCTAAACTCAACTAATGCCAAGGGATAACTGCACTTTGGTTTCACTCTTTCAAATAAAAAAAGGATACGTCACCCCATTTAGGATCACTTTGGAACCCTGAAAGGTTAATGCGTTTTTCTCTAATACTATCAGCTCAAGTCCCTTTCCTGGTATATTGTCCCACTGTTAACCACAGGTGATTAGCAGCCCAATTACATTTAACCAAATAACATCAATTAGCTTTTATGAACAGATATTTGCTAGAAAAATATAACAAGAAGAGATGTATAAAAATTTCTTCTCCAAACCCTTGGGGGAACACTCTCCCTATCCCATCTAAGAGTAGACTCACGTCTTAATTTAGTTTCTACACAACATTCTATCCACTAAATTTACTACTAAATGCAGCATAGCTTTGATATGGACACATTTTAGCAAGTCTCAAAAATTGTTCTTCATTGCATCAATGCTGGTTCTAAACCTAAAATTAACTCCCAGATCTTCTGTGGTTCATTCTACTTGCCTACCTACCTACCTTTCAAAGCTCACAAGGTCATAGCTATATTTCCTTCAGCTAAAACAGGAAGACAAATGCTGAGACAAAAAAAAAAAAACAAAAAACAAACAAACAAATAAACAAACAAACAAACAAAAAACACAAGGCTGAAATTTCATAGACTTCAGATAGAGGAAGTCTAAAGCATTGTCTCCCAGAAAACTGAAACAGAAAGGAAGGAATAAAGGGTCAGACCTGGGCTGATTCATGATTTTTGAATGCACTCTAATTCTGATTCCATATTTAAAGAGGCTTCTCCTCCTACCAATTAGTCAATTAGAAGAGCAGAACAAATTAGAAAGTCCACAGATGTTCAAGATCATTCAAAAGCACTTCCTTTGCCATCATGGCCTTTTAGGAGCAGATTATTAGCACCTATCTATCAGTTTCTCCAAAAAAGTTATCCAGTCTCTCTCTGCCTCTTCTGTCTCTCTGTTTGTCTCTGTTTCTGTGTGTCTGTTTCTCTGTCTCTCTGTCTCTCTCTCTCTTCTCTCTCTCTCTCTCTCTCTCTCTCTCTCTCTCTCTCTCTCTCTCTCAATGATTTCTTACTCATTACTATTGATTATTTAACTGACCCATTTGTCCATGACCCTGGCATTCCTGCACTATCTTCTTCCAAATGAAAGTCAAGTACAGAAGATATAGAATGGACACTTTTTCTTTTCTTCTTTATCTCTGTTTTTCTTATCTAAGGAAAGAAAACATATAATATATATGGCAGGGATGGCAAACCCTTTTTTTCTGCCAAGGACCATTTGAATATTCATAACATCATTTGTGGGCCATACAAAGTATCAACTTACAGAACTCAAGCAGTGGAAAGGTTGTTGAATTTAGTTATTTCATCATTACCTGAGGTTGCCTTAGTAAATGTTTTCAAGGGTCTTATACAACCACAAATTGGATGTTCTCCACCCCTGATATATGTAGACAAACCTCTCATTCACCTAATCACTGTTAATAGGCCTGTATATATAATAAGAGAATTGATGTAATGTGCTGGAAAGTTTACAGAGAACTTTACACAAAGATCTTCTTTCATTGAACATCAAATCCAAAGTGTTAGAGCAGAAAGAGTTTAACTTTTGATTGGAGTTCAAGGACCTGTATTCAAATCCTCTCAGCCTTGGTTACTACTTGTGTGATTTTGAATAAGTTTTTGTTGTTGTTGTTGTTGTTGTTTGTTTGTTTGTTTTATCTTTTTGGGCCTGTTTTCTCACTGAAAAATAAGGTGAGGAAAAATAGAGGAGTTCATTTATAAGATCCTTTTTCAGCTCCAAACATATAATAAAGTAATCATAGAATATCAAATCTTGCTATGTAGGTACTAACATCCCAATTTTACATTTGGAAAAATTGAACAACAAACAATTTATCTTAGCTGCCTATACTTTCACTGCAATTAAAAGTTGGAAGCAATATTAGACCCCAGGGCTCTCCTGATACCAAAATTCCCCACTCTCCATTGCACTTCATTGGCTCTCATGAAGGGGTGGGCCAGAAAATCTCATGTAACTTCTTCTGGCCTCAGTCACTGTTGTACAAATGACCTCTAAGGCCCTTTCCAGCTGTAACATTCTATTACTCTACAATTCTAAGTTACTGGGTGACCTGGCTCCTAGCTATCACCACCAGCTATCACCACCCAACTCTAGGAAGGGTCATTAAATCTTATTTAAAACGCAATCCTAACATACAATAGAGGGAGTTAATCACCACACTGGGCTTTCTGCAGAATCTGTCATGTCACCTTCTAAAATCTGCTTCTCATGAGTGAAATATACATATATATATTTAGAATTATATTTTGAAAAGAAAAAAAAGTATAATTATCTCCATGCAGGACTGTAGCATCTCTCATATCATGGACAATAGCAACTACTTACTAGAAAGCATCCTCTAAACTGGGAAGGCTTTTTAGTCTGATGTTAACATGTATTAGTGCAGTCAATAGACTTGGCAAAACAACAATTAAACAATTAGGGAAAGCAGGTAATACAGTTATTGTGTGGTAATTAATTTTGGAGACCTCATAAAGCTTTGAGGTACTGTTGAATGCATCTGTTTCCCATGGGAGTAATTAGATCCTGAAAACCTTGCCCTGGAGTTGCTGTTATAAATAGTCTTCATTGCAGATAAATATGTTTCGAACAGTTGAATATATGCTTGAGATATATTCAATTACACAGCAAGAAAATGAAGTCGCTAAAAACTGTTGCTGCTCAACTAGGGACTTGGGTGGTGTTAGAAGCAATGTTTCTGATTAATCTAGCTAATCCTTGAAAAAACATCTGTGTGTGTGTGTGTGTGTGTGTCTGTGTGTGTGTGTGTGTGTGTGTGTATAGATATACTCATACATATACATATGTTATTGTTGTTTAGTTGTTTCAGTCATGTTCAATCGTGTCTCGCTAATTGTGACCTTATTTGGGGTTTTCTTGGCAAAGATACTGAAGTAGTTCACCATTTCCTTCTCCAGCTCATTTTACAGATGCAGAAACTGAGGCAAACAGGGTTAAGTGACTTGTCCAGGATTACATAGCTAGGACTGAGGTTGGATTTGAACTCAGAAAGGTGAGCCTTCCTGACTCCAGGCCTGGTTCTCTATCTACTGCACTATCTATATTTGTACGTTTATGTATTAGTAGGACTCTTCCTCTACCAATAGATTTTCAATTGGTCTGTAATTTAAATAGTTGCTTAAAGCATCGAGAAGTTAACCTGCCCAGGATCACACAGACATTATATATCAAAAGAAGGACGTAAACCCAATTCTTGCTGACTACTGAAGTAGTTCTCCATCCACCAATCCAGGATACCTCTTAGCACCATGTTGATAAAAACACAAAATAAAGTTCTTTGAGTAGAGTGTTGGTCCAGCTCTGCCTCTATTTCCATTTAAAAACCATTTTTTTCAATAACCATTCAACTGTTATAAGATCATCTCTTTCAAAGCAAAGTATTTAAGTACTGGGGCCTATCCTAGATGTTAGGATTGTGATGACAGAAGCCAAACAGTCCCAGTCCTCCTAAGAGTTTATATAGTTCTGGGCATGTAGTAACTACTATTATTGTAATAAATGACAAAATATATGCAGTATATATTTCTACATTTACCAAATGGGTACAAACAAGTGAAAGGAAAATATATATTAAATAATTCCACCTAATAGGTGAAGGATCCTAAAAGGATTCCTGTGGTTAGGGTGCTACATGAGCTGAGTATTCAAAGCTTGGGATTCCAGGTAGTAGCAAAAGTAGCAGAGTGGATAGAGTGCTGGAGATAGAATAAGGAAGACCTATATTTGAATCATATATTTACTTTCTGTGTCATCTAAGACTAGTCATTTAACCTATACAGTCTTAGTTTCCTCATCTTTATAGAGGGGGCAATAATAACACTTAGTTTACAGGATTGTTTTGAGTATCAAAAAAAATTATAAATATACTTAAATACAGTATATAAATTATTATATTAATATTACATGTTATATAATAACATATTAACACAAAGGTGTTTGAGTATCAAAAGAGATTATAAACATATACAAGTAAGTATATTACTAACATAATTAAGTATAGTTCTTATAAATTATATTAATATTAGATGTTATATCATAATAATACAGGGTTGTTGTGAGTATTAAAGATTATAAACTTACAAGTAAGTATATTATAAACACAATTAAATATAATCTATAAATTATTATATTTCTATAGGGTTATTGTATTAAAAGAGATTATAAATATATAAGTATATAAGTGTTTATAAGTATACTATAAACACAAAAATAGTATATATATTATCAAATTAATATTCTTTTTAATATCATATTACTATAATAAGTATTACAAATACTTATATACTTAAAACCTTAAAGTGCTAAAACATATATATTTTTAACTATTGTTATTTTTAACTGAGCAGAAAATATCATGAGCAGTACCTACTCCTTTCAGAGAGTTCCTGTATACTGGTAAATCTGAATTCCCAAAGACAGCATATGTTTTAGTAAAACTGGGCGAACAGAGGACTAGGGCAAGGTGAACCCATTATAATCTGTCACATTAATCAGTATGTAAAAGGCCTATTCCCTTCCTAAACTCATGCTACTTTCTCTAAAAGGAACTAATATCACTCTCTAAACACAAAAATGTTACTCTTCTCTGCACATAAAGAGTGAAAGAGATAAGACAACGTAAATCAAAGTTCAAGATGGCTTCGGAAGTTGATAAAACTACTAGGAAAGTTATTTGAAAAATGTTAATTGCCTAACAAGGCTTAAAAGTCTTTCTGGAAGCAGGTGATAGCCAAAGTAGGAGTTCATATTTCAGTGGAAGGGATCTTAGTGATTGGATGACAAATGGTAGAATGGAATGGTGGAGAAGTCAAAATCAAAGACTTTGCCACCTGAGGTCATTTGAGACACTGTCTGGAATGTCATTAAGCTAAAGGTAATTTCTGCCTCCTTAACAACAGTTTTGAATGGCAATAATTGTAATACTTTAATATTTAATAAAGAGGCATTGTGCTATAGTGAGTAAACAGTTTGCCCCAAATCCTGAAAGACTTGAAGTTAAGATCTACCTCTGACATTCTGCTATGTGACCTTGGGAATATCATTTAATCCTGAAAAGTTCTAGGTAACTCTTGAAATCTACCAATTCAGGGAAGATGCCAGCCTGCATCAGGAGGAGTTTTCTTATAAGGAAATTACAAGTCCCAAATGAAATCACAGTGTTTATCCCTAACATTATTATTATTGTTTTCTATTATTTAAAAATACTCTTTTCGCCCCACTACTCAGAACACATCAAAGTAATCTACTTGCAATTAATTTTTCTCCATTAAATCTGTTTAAAGAGATTTAAGGACCCTCCACTGGGTCCTTGATACTTGGTAATCAAAACTCCTGGGAGGCAAATCCTACCAATGTAAACCTGTTCATTTTTGTTCTAGGAATTGTTTTATGAGTATTAGAAGCAGAGTTTCCAGAAAAAGGGAAACAACAATCCCACTCGGCTCTAACTTGCCCATGGCACATCAAGAATACTGTGTATGATTTGGGGCTTTACATTTCACAAAGGAAATCAGCAAAGTGTCAGAAAAAAAAAAAAAAACTGGTGGCACAGTTGATATTAGAGCATTGGGCTGAAGTCAGAAGGAACTCCAAGAGTTCAAATCCAGCTGCTGATGGGCTATAAGCTGTGTGATCTTGAAAAAGCCACTTAATTTTTTGTTTGCCTCAGTTCCTCAAGAGTAAAATGAGGACAATAATAGCATCTCTCTCCCAGGCTCAAATGAGATAATATTTGTAAAGCACTTAACACAGTGTCTGGCACATATAAATTCTAGCTATTTAGATAGAGTTTATTCCAAGGAAAGCGACTAGTAACTCAAAATTTCAAGGAAAGCAACTAGGCACTCAAAATGTATCAGGCACTGAAGATACAAAAATTAAAGAGCTCTTGCCCTTTAAAGAGTATCTATTCTATTAAAGGAAACAACATAACAATACAACAGCTAGTATTTATATAGCTTCTATTATGTACCAGACACTGTGCTAAGCACTTCATAAATGTTATCTCATTTGATCTTCATAGTAACCCTGAGAAGACACTATTATTCTCCCCATTTTACAGTTGAAGGAATTGAGGCAGACAGAAGTTAAGTGGCTTTCTCATTATTCCTGACTCCATATTGTTCTGTGTTCTTCACCACCTATTTACTTCAACAATTTTATTTGAAAAACAAAGATTTTGCATCAAATGACTTGTAGGGTGCCTTACTGATAAATCTATGAACCTAATTTGCACCAATTGGAGGAAATTATCAGGAAGGCAGATTTCAACTCAGTCTATGAGGAAATCTAGCACTCCTAACACTTAGAATTATTGAACAATTTAATGAAGTATCTTAATTCAAGAGGAAGTTGGTTGATCGCTTGTTAGGGATGGTGAATAGCAGATTTTTGCTACAGGTATGATTTGTGTCAAATGACCTCTTCATTTCCTTCCCACTCTGAAAATTTCATATTCTAGAAAACTGAATAGGAGATATGATGCTGTTCCATTCTATTCTAAATAGGATGGTCAGTGCACTCATGCCAAGATTCTAATTGAAAACCTTTTAAACTTGAGGCTTGCAAGGAGTCATTGATTGAAAGGAGAATATAATCAAATTCTGGAGGTTTTGCAAGACTGTGCTTGCATAAGTTCCCCTAGGCTTAAGGTAATTCCCCCAGGTTAAATTTGTTGTTGTTGTTGTTTATTCTAAAGGACATTATGATAAGGTCTTGATTTGGATTTAAGTGAGGCTGAGTTGCACAAAGTCATCAGCTTTACTCTCTCTTCCATAGTCATCAAAGTCCAGTGGCAGAACAAAAATCAAGACCACTGGTCATGATCCAGGATGCAGTGGATGATCTTGGTGTCTTTGATGCCTTATCAAGCTCTAAATGCTTCGTATTAATTAGTATGGTGGGAGAGAAAAAAGAGAGACAATCATTTTCCATGAAGACTCTAATAAAATGATGGCTTCACTCTAACTCTTGATCTTAAAAACCCCATAGAAATTCCTGCCTTTTTTCTCTGCTAGTTTCAATTTCATGTTTTCCCTGGATCATGGTATCTAAAATGTTAGTTTTAATCTACATTTTTTCCTGAAAACCGAAGACCCAGGAGAAAAAAAGAAACCAAATTTTCAAAGAATCTTTTGTGGAGTAGTCAGGTTGTTTGGTGCACTAACTCCAAATGATAGTATGTCCATCATTGGGCACTTCATAATCATGTACTATAGGCATCATATTAAAGTAGCCATAATGATGGACAATCTAGAGTTGAGAAAACCTGAGTTCAAATCCTGCCTCTAAGGCTAGCTATATGATGCTAGGAAATCATAGTGGCCTCTAAATACCTTGGACAATTCCCTAAGGACAAACCTTATTGATGAAGTGGCAAGTTTTGATTAGGTTTAGTAGGGATTTTTCCTGGGTTGATTTTCTCCCATATTCGTTTATGTCACCTATTTGTGAGAGGCATTGGAGTCTTGGAGACTTTGCAGTTTAAGTCCTGTCTTTGACAAATACTGTTTGTGTGACAGTGGACAGGTCCAAAACAACTTCCTTATACCCTGCCTTGTGGAAAAGAAGCAAATGTGTATTAATAGAGAATTTTCTTATTCTAGAGATCTCTATTATCAGTGAAATCATAGGACCACTGCCTATTCTTATTCATACAATATCTGGATAGTGAGAAAAAGCAAACAGTTAAACATATATCTTTCTCCTGGGACAAGAAGCATATGTTTTATTTCTGCCAGAAAGAGAAAGAAGAAATATCTGCTTCATGTCTTCAATGAAAGATAGCAAATCTAATGAAGTGCTATTTTTCTTCCAACAGCAGTATTAGTGCAAGCCCTGATTGCAGTTAACAAAGGTTTCTGAAATAAGTCTTTCACCATACAATAAAGATAACACCTTCTGCCCCAATGTATTTCATAACTGTATTATGAGGATTAGGGAGATTTAATACATGAAAGATGAAAGGAATTGAGATTATTTGGGCTGCAAAAGGGAGGTTAAGGATTGAATATTTGCAAGATGGTAACCAGCTGCTTTCTCTCTGCCTTTCTGTTCTAGATCTAAAACTCTAATTTTCAGATCTCCAAAAGAAACAATAAATCAACAACCATGATCAATAAGATATTTAGTGCTAGGGGGAAACCTTGGAGTTCCAGTTCAACCCCTCCATTTAATAGTTAAAGAAACTGTGCCCTCAGAGGTTAAATGACTGGGTCCAAGGTTTCCAAAAGTGACTGAGATAAGATAGTAACCCAGTCCTCTGCATTTGAATGCAGACTGCTTTCTACCTCCCATGCAGTGTACACTGCTTAAGAAAATAATGTTATGAACTGATGCTAAGTAAAATGAACAGAACCAAGAAATCACTATACACAGCAACAAGATTATATGATGATAAATTCTGATGGACTCTTTCCAACAATGAGATGATTAAGGCCAGTTCCAATGATCTTGTGATGTAGAGAGCCATCTATACCCAGAAAGAGGACTGTGGGAACTGAGGGTGGATCACAACATAGTATTTTTCACTTTTTGTTGTTGTTTGCTTGCATTTTGTTTTCTTTCTCATTTTTTTTCCTTTTTGATCTGATTTTTCTTGTGCATCGATAATTATATAAATATGTAGACATATATTGGATTTAACATATATTTTTTTTAAAAAAGAAAATAATGTTATCAAAAAGTGATCAGAGGGATAACACTATAAGTAAATTCCTATGGTGAAGCAGATCAAAAGTTCTGAAATTAAGAATCATAAAAAGGCAATGATAGCTGTACCAACCTAAGAGCAATCAAAAGCTTCTAATTCCACGTTGTGAATTGAAAACCCAAACCTCAAATCTTGGACCAAATGAGTAAAAGGAAATTAAATCCTAAAAATCACAACTAAAAAAGTACAAAAAAAATCCACTTTCTCTAGGGCTTTTGTAAGGACCTGTAGTAAAAATAAGTTTGGTTTGATCTTCTTGGTGCACTGTTTATCTCTTAAAAGAAGGATCGAAATGTTGCTGACAGATTCAGGGCACACCTTCCAGCTGTTATAAGTGGCAATTGCTTCACTACTATTGTTTCCCATTTCATTTTACTTCGTTATGACTTCCATGACCTCTCTGTCTACACCTTCCCAAAGAATTACAGGACACCTAGAACAGGAAAGCAGTCCAAATCAAAGTTATTACTTCCCACTACCTCCTGTATTCAATAAGGGTCTACTAGATTTTCATCAACTACTTTTATTGCCTAACTTCTCCCACCTAACCTTGTTCTATCAACTTTTTTCTCTTATTTTTTTTTCTTTTCAAATTCATGTTATTTTTATTCTTTTCTTGGAATTTACCCCATCTTATTTTTAAAGACTCCAAGATCCAATCTCCACAATTTATTTTCTGCTGTTTTTATATGATATTTATTTTCCCTTTCTATGTTTTTTCCTACTTCTAAATTTTTCATTTTATCTTAAAACTTTCAATTGGGAAGATGAAATTTAAACATATGATTTAACTTTTTTATATTCCCCACTCTTAGTCCTTTAATTCATTCTAAATTCCTCTAATTCAGTTTAAAATAAACCAAAAAAAAATATTCACAATATGTTTTACAATTCCCCCTTTTTATTTTCTATATTCCTGCTCAATAAGACTAGATGATGTTAAGTAGTTCCCTATTTAATGTACTACGAAGGCATTTTTATTTATCTAAATTCTTTTTCTGCACACTAGAAAAAAAAATCTATGGATGTTCAGTCTTGGAAGACAGAGGTCAGAGACTGCTGAAGTACCTAAATAAATCTATAAATGGCTCATAAATAATTCAACAGACCAACAAGCTGGCTCAATTATAACAGAGAATGATTGTTTAGGGGCCTACATTATATCATTTGAAATAAAAACCGTTAAATAAAAATTTTAATCTCCTCTTTTTGATTTCTAAAATAAACTGTTAAAGACAAATTTTGATTTTGATTTCTAAAATAACCCGTTAAAGACAAATTGCTTTTTGATTTCTAAAATAACCTGTTAAAGACAAATTTGGGGTTTTTTCCATACCAATTTTAATCTAAGTAGGAAACACTGGTAGAGAACTGAAGAAAATTCTTATTAGGGACTAAAACTTCATGTACAGTAAAAGAAACATTTAAAATTCTAATATTAAGAAATATTTTTTAGATTGGGTAAGGAAGTAAGAATACTCTAACAAGGTCAAACTATTGGAGAAAATTATAGAGGAGTTTTGCTCATCAGAATAGGATCTCAAATGGCTCTCTGCTATCTATTATTATCTTAAATGGCATATTGTCCATTTTTCTGGTTCCATAATCCATACATGATATAGAACGGCTTTCCTAGCCTTTCCCCAAAACCTCTAGGGATAAGCAGAGCAACACAGACTCCTTTTCTCCTGGTAAATATAAGCTTATTCAAAGAAAAATCTAAATCTCTGTATACATGTACTTATTATTTAAGAAAAGTTATTAAATAATATTGTGAAATATAATTTTAAAGCAATAATAAAGTACATTTTGGTGCATATTTGGTAAAAGATATAGACAGAAAAAGATAGAAATGATGGCATAGAGATAGAGATGTGGAATTGGGCTTAATAGAGAATTATAGAGATTAAGTTAAATAAGATAGCTATAGAGATAAATTAGAAATAGAGATTGAACAACCTAGAGAATAGGTTCAAATAAAACTTTCAGATCCATAAAACATTTTATTCATGAGCAAGGTGATATATTGACTTTATTTAGGACTGCATTTCATTCTCTTGCCATTAATACCACTTTAAACAGGAAGTCAGGAAGCAAAATCCATCTGAAAAATCCTACCTACCATCTCTCCAGAATGCCATCACCCTTCTTTTATCTAATTGAATCAACCCATTTATTTCGTCCTAAACCAAAATTCCTATGAATTTTCTTCTATGAAGCTTCCTCACCGTTGGTACTTAAATATAATGTTTATGAATAGGCAAATCTATCTCACAGGGGTGTTGTGAATCCGGTGCTTTTTAAACTGCCAAGTGTCCTTTAAATGTGGTCTAACATTAATGTTATGATGATGTTGATATAATGGTCATAATTAACATTTATAAAGGGTTTTAATGTATGTAAAGTATGTGTAAGTGTGTTTACGAGGAGGGTCTCATTGGATCCTCAGAACATCCCTGTGAGGTAGATGCTATGATCATCCATATTTTTTTTCATTTGAGGAAACTGAAATTGATATAGGTTAAATCACTTTCTCAGAGTCACACAAGTAATAAGTGTCTGAGGCAAGATTTAAACTCAGGACTTTCTGACACCTGTCAAACACTATCCATTTTACTAACTAGTAAACTTTGCTGATTTAGAATGCCAATGACCAAAAAGAAGAGACAGTCTTTCTCATATCATATATATGCCATAAGTTGAAAAACCAGCTATATTTTGTTTCAATATAAAAAGAAAAAAATTCCTGCTATTTATTAGTCCAATAAACAAAAATATTTTAATGAAAAAGTGTCTATTTTATTTCTTATAGAAGGCAAGGATTAATAGAAGAAAAATATAAGTGTTATGCTTACTAGAATAAAAAATCATTTTTATATGCCCAGTGCTGTGCTTGGGTACTATATTTCCTGGAGTAGTACATACTGGTCATTTGACATTCCATGCACATTCAAGAAAAGAGGTTTTAATAAGAAGAGCTACTTATTTTCTTCCCCTACATTCCACAAAATCTTATGGAAAGAAAATGCCTATTTAAATAAATAAGACTTCCAACCTGTCACAGAACTTTGGAAATGCCCTTCTACTCCTCTGAGTAAGAGTAGCCACTTGAGGCATTTTAAGTAGTGTATGATGGAGATAGCTAAGGAGGAAATGCTGCAGGGATGAACTAGATTAAGAGAGGAGAATATGCAGGGAGGGGCAAAGTAGCATGAAGGGAACGAATGAATGTCACAGGTGTTTCTAACCGAAAAACTGTGGTTTGAGTTGAGAGATTTTCTTCCCCAAATGACTGCCTGAGTGTTTCTTATTTCTTCTCTCCATAATGATTACCTTTTCTTTTTTTCAGTTTTCTGTTCTTCGTTTCCCTTCTATATATACTGTTTCATCACACATGGCACTGCAAACCCACTCCTACCATATTATTATTTCTCTTCCATCACTACCCTTTTTTAATTCCATGACCTTCATACATGCTTCTTTCTTCACAAATACTCATATGGCTACCTTGAGCTCACAGAATGGTCTCCGTTACTTCCCACCCCCATCCCTGAAAAAAAGAGCCAGAATAATCAGGCTACAAAAGTCTTTTCAGGTATAGCATTTATATAGCACATTTAAAGCCATCAGAAGCGAGCTTACACTCATGAATTTTTATTGAATGGTAAAACATTTGTGCAGTCACTCACCATGAAATGAAGGAGTTTTTGGACGGCCATTTCTTGTCTCACAGAAACTCAGATGTTCTTAATTCTTTCCCTCTCAACACATTGGAGAGCATGTCTCTTTCATTTATATCCTCAGTTCTAGTTAGGAGACCAGACTAGCTCCTTTTCAAGACCAGATTGCTTCAGAATTGGCTTTTCTTTTCTTGTCCTGTCCCTCATTGGTGCCATGATACTTTTCTATATTTCCTGTAACACTAGTTCTATTCTGTTACAACTTGAGCTGTTACATCACACACTATTCTTCTCACAAAGCATTTGCAGAGTTCTCTGCAGTGATTGAGAAGTTATGGCTGATTGCTAACTTTTGAAAAGAAATATATGGACCATCTGTCATCACGTGAAAGTCAAGTTGCCCACATCTCCTCTGAGAGTTTTCAAACTGCTCTGAGAGCTTGTGTCGCCTTACTTTTCCTTTGCCTGGTTAAATTTTACTGATAGCCTATCCTATAACATGACTGGAATGAAACAATCTCTTTGGATACAACAGGGATGATGTACTTTGTAATTATGATATTCAGATAAGGAAAGCATTATTACACCCATTTTACAGACAGCTAACCTTCCTCACAGAAAGAAAGTACCTTTGCCTCTGAAATGACTGTTTTTCTGTTGAATTATTTGGTGAAGGATAGAATCATCGATAATAGTATTGTAGTTCTAGAGATAGAAAGGAACCTGAGAGGCCATCTAGTCCTATCCTCTCCTTTTTAGAGAAAGAAACTGAGACCCAGCAAGATTGGGACTTTCCCAAGATTGAACAGAGAGCAAGCATTAAAGAGAGTAGGTTGTGAGCTTTTAGAGGGTAGAGGTTGCCTTTTGTCTCTTCTTGTATCCCTAACACTTAACACAGTGTTTGGCACATAGTAGTACTTAATAAAAGCTTATTGACTGAATTGAATCAGGTCCTTGGAATCTAGAGCCAGATTCCAGATTCTAATTTTGAATTGTATTTTCTGAACAACTGATTAGATCAGTCAATAACTTCTGATATTGTTAAAATAGCTGAAAACAGCAAATTAACTGTTTCAACCCATGATTGGGGGGGGAAGAATTAAGTAAAATATAAGAAGTTACTCAAATGTCTTCTTCCTAACATTGAGACAGTTAGAAAAGGAGCCAAAAAATCCTCACTTTTAGACTACTTTTGTTTGAAAATAAGATAAGCAGGACTCTTTCTGATCATAAGACCCTTTTAGTATTTTACAATTACAGATAGAATCTAATATCTTTATATTAAAGCAATTACAAAAGAATGACTTCTGACAAATTTCCAAAAATCATTACAATATATCTTTTTGTTACATTTTAATTAGGACATGCAAAAGAAAATTAAAATCTTTGGAAATTGTTTCAGTTATTTCTTTCTAATTCAGTCAATCAATAAGCATTTATTAATGGGATATATGGTATATATCATATCCCAAGAATACATAGATAAAAATTAATATTCCTGTTCTCACAAAGCTTATATTCTATTGCAAAACACAACATGTACAAAATTAATATTTGCTAAAAAGGCTTCATATATCCCCAGAGTTTGCAGCATAGTAGATGACAAAAAGATATTCATTTATCAATTCTTCTTCCCTCTTTCTCTTCCCAGCAATAATAGGGAATGTGATTGGACTTATAATTTAATTGATATAGAGAATTCCCAGGTAAAGAAATTCAATCTACCAGTGCAGATTATGGAAGTTTGCTGGGGTCACAAAGCTAATATATGATTTTTTTTCTTTTTCATAATAACTTTTAATTTTCAAAATACATGCAAAGGTAGTTTTCAAATTCGCCCTTGCAAAATCCTATGTTCCAAGTTTTTCTCCCTCCTTTCTCCCTACCCCTTTCCCCTAGAGAGCAAGCAATCCAATATATGTTAAACATGTGCAATTCTGCTATGCATATTTCCATATTTATCATACAGCTAATATATAATAAGAGGTACAGCTTCCTAGTTCTGAAATCAACTCTGTCTACTATGCCCTACCTAACATAGTATAACCCTTAAAATTTACAAAGCACTTTATTTTATTTTACTTAATCTTCTCAACAACCCTGTAAAATGAATTGCTAATATCTCCATTTTACAAATGAGGACACTAAGGCTAAAATTGCTTTAGTGATGTTCCGGTCTACCCCCATACCTAGTAAATGTCTGAGGCAGAAGTCCATTTCAGGTTCTCTTAACTATAACTAAGTCAAACTCCCTCTCCCCCCCCCCCTCTCTCTCTCTCTCTCTCTCTCTCTCTCTCTCTCTCTCTCTCTCTCTCTCTCTCTCTCTCTCTCTCTCTCCACCATGCAACCTAGAAACTTCTAGGGTGTTTCTCAGATACAAAGAGGGTATCTTTTTTATCACTTGTGTATTGTCATTATTTTTGTTAGCCTGAAATCCAAACAGCATGAGGTAAAGGTAATTTAACCTAAAATTTCATGGAGCATTTAAGAAAATTGAGGGTTTGTGGAGAGTCTATTAACCATTTACACTTACATGCCACAAAATGGGGTTAAGTGCCCAATTAAGCACATTCTTATCCATCATAAAAGGGCAACTGACCTGAAAGCCAGAAAGACTTCTATTCAAGTTTTACCTCTGAAATTTTCTGGCTGTATGATCCTAGACAAGTCATTTATCTTCTTATTACCCTAGGCAGATCTCTAAATCTAGAAATTCTATTCTACTTTGGTAGAACCTAGATCCTTGGAAAAAGGTTTCTAAGCAGAAGATAGAGGTTTTTAGATCATAGATCCAAGACAATTGTGATAAACATCCTTCTTAGATAGAGCCTAAACTTCTTTACAATTCAATTCAACAAACATTAAATATGCACCAAATATAAGGCACTATATCAGGAATGTTGAGACCAAAGGTCAGGATCTATGTCTTTTTTAACTTACAAATCCAAACATGCACATTAAAACAGATTCACAGTCTTTAAACTTGGGGAAAATTGTACCTGTGAAAAGTGGGGAAAAAAAGCATAGCATCTATGCTTCCTTTCTTTGGGCAATTGATGTTCACTGCCATAAGATTCATTCAAGCTACCATTTAAAAAAAGGAAAAGGTTCAGGCAATGAGCCATGGCCAAGGCCAGAGATTTCTGAGGCTGAAGAAAAGTAAGGTAAGTAAATAAGAGTTAATTCCTGCCATTACAGCTTTCACAGAAAAAAATTCTCATTCCTACCTCTTCATCCTTGGAGGGCTACGAAAAAAAATAAACACTGACGTGTCTTGGGTGGTTTATCCATTTCCCCTGCCTGTGGTTGCTGGCAGGTGGGGAACTGAATCAGGTGAGATCTATGACTTATGAATTTGCTTATTGCTTTTCCCTACTTGAATACTAACCTAATTTCAGGGTTGCCTTAATTTACTGACTAGCTATACTATATAGCTACCCAGGGTCTAGATAAATATGTAAAACTCAAGCCAGTAAAACTTATGATTTATTCTTCTTTTTTTCAATTATCAAGCATTAATTTTTTTTCTCCTGCTGCCTTCTCCACTCACTGGAAAGAAGGGAAGAGAAGGAAAAGAGAGGACAAAAAAAGGAAAGAAGGAAAAAAGCAAAGGAGGAAGGGAGGAAAGGAGAAAGGAAGGAACTCTGGAAGAAATGGAGGAAGGGAGGAAGGAAAGGAGGGAGGGAGGGAGGAAGGGAGGAAGGAAAGGAGGGAGGGAGGGAGGAAGGAAGGAAGGAAGGAAGGAAGGAAGGAAGGAAGGAAGGAAGGAAGGAAGGAAGGAAGGAAGGAAGGAGAAAGGGAGAAAAAAAAGAACTTATGTCATATAAACAAGCCAAACAAAACCAGTTACCACATTGTCTACATTCAATTATGTGTTTCTCATTATGCATATTAATCTATCATCTCTCAGTCATGTGGTTGGCAGCAGTCTTCATTATAATTATTTAATAATTCTATATTATTATATCAACATAATTATGTCAATATCATCGATATCTTCATTGATATCATGCATATAATTATCATTGCCCCAGGTTTTTTTCATTTTTTCTCTGGAATCATGCATCATTTAATTTTTAAGCGTTCTTAAGTCTTTCAGAACATTGATGATGTAGTATGAATTGTTCTACTAGTTCTACTCACTTCATTTTGAATCAGTGTAAATATTCTTTTTATCTGAAATGTTCTTCGCTCCTTATAACACAATTTATTCCATTGCATTTAAATGCCATTATTTGCTCAGCCATTCCTAACTTATTCTTAACCAGTCTGTTTTGCAATTTAAAAAAAAAAGACAATTTTGGCTGTCTTGCATTCAATTTTTAAAAAGTCTGTCAAGGCAAAATGATGTAATAGGGAAAACCCAGGAACTGAAGTAAAAATTTCAGAAACTGAAATTTCAGTTCCTGACTCACGCACTTGTAGCGGTGTGATATTTAGCATGTAATTTAACCTTCTGAATCTTAATTTCTTCATCTGTAAAAATGAGGATGAAGATAGCACCCATCTCACATTGTTGTAAAGATCAAATAAGAATATAAATATATATATATGAAATATGAAATAAATATATATATGAAGAGCCTTACAAACTTTAAAGCACTACACAAAGATAACTACATAATCTCCAGCTATAGATAATAAACACTAATATGTACAAGGCAGCATTGAGTAATGGATAAATGGCTAAGCTTGGTATGATAAAAACCTGGATTCCTGTCCTTTTTTCTGACATATCCTAGTTCAGTGATCAAGGGCATTAGGTCTCTCCTGCTCCACTTTCCTATCTACAACCATTACCAATATTTGCAAATCTATAATTGTAGAGGGAGTTTCCACACTGGGAGTTCTCTAAACAGATTAAATTGTAGGATGGGGTGGGGTGGGGAATGTGGCAGACTGTTACAAATATAAAATGTAGGCAAAGATGAAAACTGCCCATCTTTGTCCACCCCTACCCCACAACTTTCATTAGACCTGACATTGTTCTAAGTATCTCCATCTAAATTGCCCCTCTCCCATGATTATACATACCAGGACTACCAAACCTGATGTGCATTTTCAAATAGGTAACGGGATTTTTTTAAGTGCTAACTCTACTTTTTTTTTGAGCCTATATCTATTTCCACAGGGTAAACTAAATGGCTTACTCATTTTTTTTCTTCTTCTTTGGAAGAGCTACAATTCTCTGAAATGGCAGCTTGCCATTTAAAGCAGGGTTGTTAGGCGTCTCTCTTGTGGATTTAAGCTGTGGCTGCTGGCTAAGAGCTGAAAGGGCCATTTTTCAAGCAGCACTTAGATTTTAGGAGCCAATGGGGTCCTAAAACCTGAAGTGTTTCTACATTTATGGGGGGGGCAGGGGATTTAATTTTTTTAAGAGCATAGATGTTTGCACTAGTTTCTTTCTTTTACACTCATTACAATTTGGAAGGATGTTTATCAAAGTGTACAGACTAATGTATATATTCTAGATTTGCCATATAATTTGATGAATATTTTGCCAGTTAGTAAGCCCTCTTCCATCATTCCTGTTTTATAAATATATAAAGGATGCTTCACACATGTGTCTCTTTATGATTTGGAATAAGTTTATATATATATATATATATGTATATATATATATATATACATATATATATGTATATATATATGTGTGTGTGCATATAAATACATATGGAAATTTTAATCTAAAATCTCAATTATATCATTTTTTAAAATAACGGATCCTTGAATAATATATGGAGGATGCACAGCATAGTGCATTGAAAATTGTGCTCAGAACAATTTAGTCTATTCAGGATTATTTTGTTGTTGATGATGGTATTATTTTGGGGGAAAGTCATTGGGATTAAGGTTTGCCTAGGGTCACACAGCTAGTTAAGTGTTAAATGTCTGAGGCCTGACTCTTCCTAAGGAATGCTAACTCATCCTGGCTGTGTGGCCCCGTAATTTAATCTCTAAAAACTCCAGGAAACATTTGAAGATGATAAATTGCAGAGAAGGTATCAATCTGCATGAAAGGTGTTTCTTCACTGTACTAATAAATGAGTTCCAATCCTATCCCTTTCCCTCTGATGCACCATTCAGATATTTAGATCAGCTTGACTTGTAGAAGGCTATACAAATAGATAGTAAGCTTTGGGAGATCCAAACAAGCTGGAAAAACTTTAGGTATAGAGTTATTGATGAATTATCTAACATATGAATCACAGAATTAAAGAAACTCAGAGTTCGAAGAGTCCTTAGTTCCAACACATAATTAATAGGAATCCCCTGTACCATCCTCACTAAGGTAAAAAATTTTATCATCAAAAAGACATCAGAACGTAATTTTTTAAAAATTGGCAGCAGTAACTTATGAAAAAATCTACTGAGACTTAGAGGGCTTATGATCTCCATTGAAAGTAACCATACTGATGAAAACTCTGACTCTTGGGCAATCTGTCATTACATTAATTCAATGAAGACCTAATCACTGAAAGTATAAATATCATTGGCCAATCCATAATTACATAAATTAATTAAAATTTTTGGAGGAAGAAAGAAAAAGGGAGATTACCAAGAAGTAAAAGAAAAACATGTTACTGATATCATAAGAGGTTTTCCAATTCAAGACAATAGTTATCCAGGTCCTTTACAAACCCTTAAAAAGGAAGTTGGATCATAGAATCAGAATTAGAAGATCATTTAAATAACACTGATAATAATATTTATATAGTGACTACTTTGTACCAGGCACTCTACTAAATGTTTTATAAATAGCATCTCAATTGATCCTCACAATAATGAAAGCATTATTATACTCTTCATTATGCTGTTGAAAAAATTGAAGCAAATTTAATAAGTTGCCTAAGGAGACACATAGAAAGAGACAAAAACAGAAAGAGAAAGAAAGAGAGAGAGAGAGAAAGAGACAGAAAGACAGAGTGACGGAGAGACAGAGACAGAGAGAGACAAAGAGACAGAGAGAGGGAGGGAGAGAGAGGATCTAGGGCTGGATTAGCACTCATCTTCATAACTCTAGGCCTTCTGCTCTATGCATCTTCCATCTAGGCTATATAGTCCCACATTTTACTGAAGAGTAAATGGAAGTTCAATGAGTTAATATGATTTATCTAAATTCACATAGTCAATAAGTGGCAAAAACAGCTTAGAACCCAACTTATCTAACTCCAGTTCTCACATTTTCACTGTACCATGCTATCCCCTAGAAATATCAAGAAGAAAAACAGGTTCACACCTAGATGATAATATAAATCCAACAAAAAATAAAATGAGCAAAGCACATAAAACCATAATATAATAATCATATTTTTAAAATTCAGTGAAGCTGCTGAAATTAGCCACAGTCAGATACAATGTAACTTGACTCTAACACAGCAATGTCATTTTGGTTCTCTTCGAGAATGAAGGACAACAACCAACCAACAATAAGAAGCAATGTAGACAGTGAAATAAACCATCCATACCACTCCCAGAACTCATATCCTCAAATAGGGTACACTTAAAGTATTTCTATAAGAATTTAAAAACCACAAGAGCAAAGAAAACAAAGGAAGAACTTATTTTAAAAATATTTAATCATGAGAAGAAGTGAAGAACAGAAGGAAAAAATGATTCAGAAAATGCCATCAGGGCAGCTAAGTGACTCAGTGGATAGGAGATCTTGAGTTCAAATGTGACCTTACTTAATACTTATACTTAACACTTCCTAGCTGTGTGATCTGGTGCAAGTCACTTACCCCCAATTGCCTTAGCAAAAGAAAAATGTCCTGGTTATCATGAAAATACAAATCTAAAATATGATATCATGAAAAATATTTTGTTTATATAATGAATTCTCAATGATAGTATTCTAAAAAATGTGCCCATATCTTAACATTTTTATCTACTTTATGTTACCAGTGAAAGGAAAACAAGTTTTGGTTCATTATTGAGGTTATTCCATGGTGGTTCCTTTAATGAATTCTGTTTTTTTTTTAAACAATTAAGCTCCAGGCTGAAGTGGAAAGAAAATAAGACAAGAGAATTATATTTTATTCACAATTTTACCATAAGCTGCCTGTTACTTTAATAAGCAAGTTATTTGCATTCTTTGGGCCTCAGTTTACTTCATAGTAAAATGAGAGGATTGAATTAGCTCCCCTCCAGCTTAAATCTGCTAAGAAATGAAGCAAAATTCCTTTTTTATAAAAGAACTAAATGACATATCTTATCCAGTCATCTATTCATGTCAGTCCCTAGACCAAAACATCCATCCCTGACCTCCACTCTCCTTTATATGCTATCTCATCTAATGGGGTGTAAGCTCTTAAAAAACAAAAATTATTTTAGCTATCTTTGGCACTTTCATAAAAATTGAACATGTATTAGGGTATAAAAACCTTACAAAAATGCAGAAAAGTTAAAGGCATCCTTTTCAAACCATAATACAATAAATTTACATTTAATAAAGAGTCTTGGAAGTACAGATGAAATATAATTAGAAACTATATAATATAATCCTAAATAATGAGTGGATTAAAGAAAAAAATTATAGAAGCAATCAATTGTTTCATTTAAAAAATGACAGTAAAGAGACAACATATCAAAATTTGTGGGATGCAAAATATGTGTAAAATAAAATTATCATTGCTTATTTACATCAATAAAAAAGGAAAAAGGGCAAATTAAAGAATTGGGTTGCAATTTTAAAAAAACTAGAAAAAAATCAAAAACCTCTAATTGAACACCAAAAGAAAAATAATGAAAATCAAAGAATGGATTGAAAAAAATTGAAAATTAAAAAAAACAACATAAACTAATAAAATTAGGAACTTTTTTTAAAAAACCAACAAAATAAACCATTGGTTAATTTTATTTTAAAAAGAAAAAACTAAATTACCAGTATCAAAAATGAAAAAGTTATATATGTAAATATATATATATAAATTAAAAGAGTGAATCATCACCATTGGGGATAAAATTTAAACATTTATTAGAAGCTATTTTATCCAATAATATGCCAAAAAAATCTGATAACCTAAGTGATATTGATGAATATTTACAAAAATAGAAATTGTCCATATTAACAAAAAAGAAAATAGAATACCAAAGTAATCGTATCTTAGAAAAAGTCATCAATAAATTTCCTAAGAAAAAATTCTCAGGACAAGATGGAATTATAAGTGAATTCTATCAAACAGTTAAAGAATAATTAATTCCAATACTATAATTTTTTTTAAAAATGTGTCAAGAAGGAGTCCAACCAAATTCTTTTTATGACACAAATATGAATCTGATACCAAAATCAGCAAGAGTACAAAAAAAGAACTATAGACTAACTTCCCTAATGAACATTTATTCAAAAAATTTAAATAAAATGTTAGCCAAAAGATGCAGCAATATATCACAAAAGTCATATACCAAGTGAGATTTATACCACAAATGCAGGGCTGCTTCAATATTAGAAAAGACTATAAGCATAATTGACCATATCAACAACAAAAACAACAAAAGTCATATGATCATCTTAATAGATGCAGAAAAAGCTTTTGACAAGTACAACACTTATTACCATAAAAAAATACTAGATAATATAGAAATCAAGGAACTTTCCTTAAAATAACAAGTAATATTTATCTGTACTCAAGTTATTATTCAGTCATTTCAGTTGTGTCTAACTCTTCACGACAACATTTGGAGTTTTCTTGGCAGAGAAATTGAAGTGATTAGCAATTTCCTTCTTCAGTTCATTTTGAAGATGAAAAACAAAGGAAATAACTTTCCCAGTGTCAAATAACTTGCCCAGGGCCACACAGCTTATAAATATTTAAGGCTAGATTTGAACTCAAAAAGAAATCTTCCTGATTTCAAACCCAGCATTTTATCTACCTGGATGTCTCATCTAAAACCAAGAACAAAAATTATGGTAATATAGATAAATGGCAAGTCTTTTTAATCAGATCAGGGGTGAAGCAAGAGTGTCCATTATCACCATTATATATTATACTAGAAATATTAGCTTTAGCAATAAGAGAAATACATACCAATGTCTCACACAATATACCAAAATAAGGTTAAAACAAATAAATTATTTAGACATAAAGAGTAATATTGTAACCAAAATTAGGGGAGTATGGAAAATTTTACCTGTCAGCTCTATGGATAAGGAAAAAATTATGACCAAACAAGAGATAGAGAGGACACAGGAGTAAAATGGATAATTTTGGTTACATTAAATTCAAAAGAGTTTGCAAAAACAGAATCAGTACAGCCAAGATTAGAAGGAAAGCAGGAAACTTGAGGGATGAGGGGTTTATAGCATGATATGATAAAAGTCTCATTTCTCAAATACATTGGGAATGGAGTAAAATTTATAAAACTAAGAACCAATTTCAAATGATAAATGGTCAAAGAAGATAAACAGGCAGTTACCATAAGAAATCAAAACTATCAATAATATGAAAACAATGCCCAAAAAAAAAAAAAATTTGGAGGAATGCAAATAAAAACAACTGTGAAATACCACACCCTACACTTATCAGATTGGCTAATGATTAAAAAAAAAAAAAAAAAAAAAAAAAGGAAAATCACAAATGCATGTTATAAGGTCATGTGGAAAAATTAGGATACAAACCATTGTTGATAGAGTTGTGAACTTGTTCAGACATTCTGGAGAACAGTTTGGAACCACGGAAAGTAAGCAGAATCAGGAAAACATTGTACACAGTAATAGCAATATTGTAATGATGATCAACTATAAAGACTTTGCTAATCTGATCAATATAAAGATCTAAAACAATTGTGAAAGACTCAAGATAAAAAATGATATTCACTTGAAGAAAAAGAACCAATTAAGTATTGTAGTATAATTTTATTTACTTATTTCTCCTGTTTTTTTTTATACCATGGCTAATGTAAATATATGTTGTTTTCATATGTAAAATATGAGCCACATTGTGTGCTTTCTCAAAAAATTTTAAATAAATGTTAATAAATATTAAATTTGTTTTTAAAAGTATGGCAAAATAAGGCAAGAATTGTGTCACTTTTGCATTTGTATTCTTAGCACTTAGATAAATTAAAGGTTTTTCTTTCATTTATTCAATATGACACATTTTACTTTTACTTTGAAATTGAATATCAACAACATCACCAAAAACTTAATCACCAGAAGATATTCTTTTCAGACATTTTGAAATTTTGTCTCTTTTGCATGCAAAATATGTTGTAAATTGTATGAGAAAATATGGCCTCTGCCATATGAATCAGTGAGACTACTATGGGACATATGTCTCTAATGAAGGTCAAAGACAGAAAGAAAGGACAAATATACCAAAGTCATAGCAATATCTTTGAAAGTTAACCAAAAAAATCTAGAAATTGTGCATGCCAAGATAATTGTATAAATATAGATGCATATTTTGTATTTAACATATATTATTCCTACCATGTTTAACGTATATTATATTAGATTACTTTCCATCTAGGGGAATGGACAGGAAAAGGGGAGGGAAAATTGGAAGGGTTACTGTTGAAAAATTATCCATGCATATGTTTTGAAAATAAAAAGCTTAAATTTAAGGAAAAAAAAGAAATTGTGCATACCCCATTGATTGGGAATAGCTAAACAAAGCATTGTATATGTGTGATAGAGTATTATTAAGCCATAAATCAACAACCACCATAACACGGAAAGATTTGTATGAACTGATGCAGAACAAAGTAGAAAAGACTAGGAGAATAATATTACCAAATGACTATAATAATGTTGGTAAAAAAAACAAACAAACAAACAAAAAACCTTTGAAAAGACACTAAATTCTAAATAATCTTAATGATTATTTTTGATCCTAGAAAACAGAAAATGTTTTCAGTAGAGAGGTAGAATATGGATGTGAAATCAAAAATGCAATATGAGAGGTAATCACCATGTTGAAGATTCAATGTGAAATAAGAAGTGGAAAGTCTATCAGGAAATGATATGATGCAAAAACAAGAGATATCAATTAAATTTTTTAAATTACATTTAAAGAGGGGGAGAAGCTCAACTTGATTGCCAAAAGCAGCGGAAGTGATTGCATTTTTTAAATTCAAAGACCATATATTAACGCCCCTTTCAGTGTATGAAATAGATACAAATAAAAATATGATTAAATCTTCTTTTTGAAAGATGAATCAAAGAGGACCTGATCATACAGCATTTCATTTATTCTCATAAGAGTTCTGTGAAGTATTTGAGGTAACAGGTCTTGGTACCTCCATTTTCTAGGTGAAAAAGACCAGATTTAGAGTGGCCACGCTTCTGGAACAAAGTCACAGGACTAGAATATGACAGAATTGGGACTAAAATATACCTACTGCTCCTGATCTAAGGCTCCTCTCTCTACCCTACTGTGGCAAACAGAAAATACTTCCAGAGAAAGTTGAAGTGGGAAGAATCCGTCAACATTTGCCCTCTGCTAGGAAATTTCCGTATTATTAGGGATACTCTTTACAAAGTTCAGGGTTCTTCTCTTTGGTCCCTCTAATAGTATTTCCCCCCAGGACTTTTTCTATACACTTTGGAAGTGGCAACAGTCAACAGTCAATCAGCATTTATTGACTGCCCATAGGGTACATAGCACAGTAGTAGGCTAGTTCTGTTCATTTGATGTTCTGTTTTGTTTGGTTTTGTTTGGTGGCTGCTAACAGTGGACCTCTTGCCTCTGCCTTTTGAGAATGGGCTTTCTTTCACTCAAAAAATTGCTAGAGGGGTCAGTATCAAAACACCTCCTATTCTAAGAAAAGAAAGTTAAGTCTAAGCTTTAATAGGCTGCAAAAAAATTTTCAGGCTTTCAGGATTCAACCAAAGGTTGAAGTTCTTTACTAGGCTTTGTTGAAAAGAAAAATGACTTAAATTATATAATGGATGGGGAAAAAACTCAACCAACTCATGAAATGATGAATAGAGAGCTGGACTTGTAGTCAGGAAGACCTAAGTTTGAACCCTATGATAACTCTTCCAGGTCAGGCAAGTCATTTTTTTCCCTTCCAGGTCTCAATTTCCTCATATGTTCATATATGAAATGAGGATAATGATATCAGTAGCACTACTACTGCACTTTTCAATGAAAAGTATGGGTATAGTATATTTCTTTAAATGAAATTTTGAGGAATAAGATTTTTCAAAACTTCTTAGACCCCTATACTATGATG